>NC_060272.1:107147037-107314647 GCF_021613505.1 Equus quagga
AGCCCCTCTGCAGGCGGCCCAGTGTTTCGTTGGTTCGAATCCTGGGCGCGGACATGGCACTGCTCATCAAACCACGCTGAGGCAGCGTCCCACATGCCACAACTAGAAGGACCCACAACAAAGAATATACAACTATGTACCAGGGGGCTTTGGAGAGAAAAAAGCAAAAAAAATAAAATAAAATCTTTAAAAATAAATAAATAAATAAAATAAAAAATTAAAAAAGAATAGCCTGACTAGGAAAGCCTCAGATTTAAGTGGAAGATGAGTTCAGTTTTTAAACATGTTGAGTTTGAAATGACTATAAATATTTCCTATGGGCCACTGCAAACAGCCAAACCAGGAAACTTCCTTTGACATTTTGGTCAGCCGTGAAACAGGCATGGGGTTTATTATTCTTGACTTCTTTGTCTGTAAAGTCAAGAAATTAAAATAGATTCTATAATTCTAGTAGAAAGGAGAGAGTTAAAGCTTTAAAATTCTAAATCCTGTTAAACAAATCTTAAGGACACTGCCAAATAATTTTGGGCCATAATTTTATTATGTCAAACATGACTCTTAATAGGTATGCCATTATCTAACGACTATGCAAAGATTTTATTGTATGAGTACCTAGCATAGCTGATTTGACTTCTACTTATGAATATTTTTCCGTGTTTCCCAAATTTTCTGTGACAGCATGTAGTATTTTTATAAATCAGGAAAAAAGTAGGACACATTATTTTAAACAAAGAATCACTGTGTCAACTTCTGAATGAATATCTTTGGGGTAAGCACTTGCCTTTACACACCAAACACATGTAAGCGCAGAAGTTGCCAAATGTTCCCAGAAATCACTGGAAATTTCCTTCCAAGAAGTACACACATGGTGATGTTTCTTGGAATTCCCTGCAGCTAGTTTCCCTTCTCTGGTTTCAGACTGCCTTGGTCCCAAAAATCACTGGGCTTCAGTTATACAATAAACCCATTGTTCTAATACTTCTTCCTGAAGGCAAAGTTCAGGGATTTGTCCTTTTTTTGTTATTATAGTCCCAGATCTAATTGTTAGCTATTCTTCTGTGTGTGGTTTTGATCTCTTAGAGGGCTGTCACATCAAAAGTGCCTTTTATGGGTTTGTTTTACTGTGGTAGGATTTCCATTCCAGCAGCAGTCAGCAGCCTGGGGAGTTTGGGGGGAGGAGGGCAGAGGGAGGGGTGTAGAGAATAATACATGCCAAATTCAGAGTCCTGTTGGTTATTAGACTGAAGAATGGCCCAGAGGTGAGTCATTGGGAAGGAGAATGGTCTGGAAATAACGACATTGAGGAACAGTGCAAAAAACTGGGTATATTTCACCAGCATAGGAAGGTAGTCCATTAGGGCTTTGTAGTAAGAGGGATTAAATTTACTCACAGTACCAATGCATTGCAATAAAAGGGAGAAAGAAGTCACCTTGATATATAAAGAGGAACTTTTAAACAATTAGAGTTATTGGGAGTGGAGCATGCTGCATCATGTGACATAAGCTGTCTGTCCATGGGGTTTTCAAGAAGACCCTGGAGACTACTTTCTGGGAACAGTACAGGGGAGCTGAGTGCTGGATAGAGCACTGGAAATGATCATCTCTAAGATCCTTATAAACTCTCAAAATCAATGATTCCATGAGTAATTAATTACTTAGCTGGTCTGTAAACTGATATTGATTCCACATTGATACATATTGATTTTTCAGAGTTACAGAGTAATCATTTGGTACCTCTGTATTGTTTCAGAGGTACACTTTCCAGTGTCTTTTTTATTTTATTTTATTATTATTTTTTTTTAAAGATTGGCACCTGAGCTAACAACTGTTGCCAATCTTTTTTTTTTCTGCTTTTTCTCCCCAAATCCCTCCAGTACATAGTTGTATATTTTTAGTTGTGGGTCCTAGTTGTGGCATGTGGGACACTGCCTCAGCATGGCCTGATGAGCGGTGCCGTGTCCACGCTCAGGATCCAAACCAGCGAAACCATGGGCCACCGCAGCAGAGCGTGCAAACTTAACCACTTGGCCACGGGGCCAGCTCCTCCAGTGTCTTCAACTGCATTGAAACCTCAGGTCTCCATGATATACAGCCACATTAAAGACTCTTTGATATATTAGTCAGGGTAGGCTACGTTATGTTACACTAACAAGCAACCCCCAAATCTCAGTAGCTTAAAACAGTGTATTTGTCTTTCAGGCTACATGTCCATGGTGGCTGGATTGACTGCTACATCATATTTGTCCCCACTCCAGGACCCAGGCTAATGGAGCAGCTACTAACTGCAAAAATGTTGGTTGCCATGGGAAAGGGAAAGAGGAGCTTCAGCCTGAAAGTGATACATGTGACTTCTGCTCACATCTCACTGACCAAAGCAAAATGCATGATCACACCTAAAATCAAGAGAACAGCGAGATGCATATGCCTTATTTTCATGGGCAAATAAAAATGGCTTATAATATAAAGAGCACACAGTTTATAATTTAAAAAATGTAGATGTGACTAGAACTTTGAAAATGCTTCACTGGGCTTGGAAACAGTTTGTTTTTTGTTCTCTTAAGTAGTTTCAACATTGTTGCATTTAGAGGACAGAAGGCTATAGGCCCCAGAGTAAGATACAGTTCTAGCTCAACGGTTAGGGAAAGGCAACCTTCTGAGATGGAAGCTTAACAAGAATCTGTGTATCATGTATGGGGTTAGTTTTCTAAAAACCGCTTTGCAACAGGTATGGACTCCAACTGCGTGATGATATTAAAGGCCTCATCCTTGGGGTGGCTAGGCAGAGTCTCAGGGTGATAAGACTCCTGACCAATTGTCATCGGTCATGATCAGCCTCACTTTTCTACTTCTGAGCGCTACTTGTAATAATTACCAATACTATTATTTTATACGTGTGGTTGAGAAACATTGGCCAGAGAGATGGTTTTTATACCCTATTCTGGGGAATGATGGGGTCTGTGAGCAAGTCTTCACCAGCCTAGAGAAAATGAGAAAAATAAGGAACATTTAGTTAGTGCAATGGACTGAATGTTTATGATTCTCCAAAATTCATGTGATGAAATGGTGAACCCAATGTGCAGGTATTGGAGGTGGTGGCTTTGGAAGGTAATTAGGTCATAAGGGTGGAGCCTTCATGAATGGGATCAGTGCCCTTATAAGAAGAGGTCAGAGAGCTAGCCAGTTCTCTTTCTTCCATGTGAGGACACAGCAAAAAAAAAAACCCTAAAAAAACAAAAACACAAAAAACAGAAAACAAAAAGACATCTGTAAACCAGGAAGAGCATACTTACTAAGAACTCAGCCAGGCTGGAACACTGATCTTGGACTTCCAGCTCCAGAACTGTGAGAAATAAATGTTTGTTGTTTAAGCCACACAGTCTATGGTAATTTGTTAGAATAGCCCAAACTGACTAAGCTACTGAAGTTTGCATAAATCTAATTGTTTTCAATTCAAAGGGCTGTACTTCATTTTGAAATTATGCCCTTACTCTTTTTGGGAGAAAAGAAATATTTTTGGTAAATTAAAATTTCTCTGAAGTGGGGGCCGGCCCCATGGCCGAATGGTTAAGTTCGAGTGCTCTGGTTTGGCGGCCCAGGGTTTGGCCGGTTCGGATCCTGGGCATGGACATGACACTGCTCATCAGGCCATGCTGAGGCGGTGGCCCACATGCCACAACTAGAAGGACCCACAACTAAATATAGAACTATGTACTGGGGGGATTTGGGGAGAAAAAGCAGGAAAAAAAAAGAAGATTGGCAACGGTTGTTAGCTCGGGTGCCAATCTAAAAAAAAAAAATACACTGAAGTACTGTTTATCACCTATCAGACTGGCAAAAATCTGAAAGTTTAACAATATACCCTTTTGGTGAGGCCATGGAGAAAAAAACACTTTCATATGTTGCAAGTGGGAATGGAAAATGATATGATTTATGTGAAAGGGAATTTGACAATATCTAGAAAAATTACTTACATATTTACACTTTGACCCAGTCATGCCACTTTTAGAAATATATCCCAAAGTTATATTGGCAAAAAAATCTGAGAATATGTATGAAGTGAGCTATTAATGGCTGCAGTGTTGTAATAGCCAAACACTGGAAATGCCCATTTTGTAGTGGATGTTTGAATAAGATGTAGCCCATCCACACAAAGGGAGCTGTAAAGAGAAATGAGACGGGCCGGCCCAGCGGCACAGCGGTTAAGTGCGCACGTTCCACTTTGGTGGCCTGGGTTTCACCAGTTCAGATCCCAGGTGCAGACATGGCACCACTTGGCAAGCCATGCTGTGGCAGGCGTCCCACATATAAAGTAGAGGAAGATGGGCACGGATGTTAGCTCAGGGCCAGTCTTCCTCAGCAAAAAGAAGAGGATTGGCAGCAGTTAGCTCAGGGCTAATTTTCCTAAAAAAAAAAAAACAAAAGAAATAGAGACATGAGAAATAACTCGACGTACTGCTATGGAGCGATTACTAGGACATATTTGTCAGTTGACAACCAACATAATGAAAATGGTGTGTGGTATGCTACTGCTTATCTAAGAAAGCTGAAGAAAAAGAAATAAAAAATTATAGATTTATGCTTATATTTTAAAAAATAAGGCTAAATCAAAAACTTAAAAAAAAAGATCAATCCTCTATAGGAGGAGGGAAAGGACAGGGTAGAGGGGATGGCGGTAGTAGCTACATTTTTCTCTAGATACTATGTTTTATCAACATGATCTGTTTTGTAAAGTTTACATAATTATGAAATACAGTCAAATTTTTAAAAATTAATCCCTAAAAACTGGAACCAAAATGAAATAAATAACTCTAATTCTATATTGAGTAGATGGCATAACCACACAAAGAGGGACATTTAAAGTACTTTTGAAACACAGTAATTTCACTATCTATCCCTTATAGCGTATACCCTAAGGCCAAAAAATTATTGTAAAGTCTTTTCTGTAATCAAGTTGGTGGTAGTGTTAGTATTGTTCTCAGTCTATTTTTTGTGTCTCGTGGGATAAAGCAAATGAGTAATTTCCCTGGGTGGTTGGGTTTGTTGGGAACCAAGCTTTTTCTATGGAAGCAAAGAGATACAAATCTAAGAACAATGAGGTTAATTTAAATACCTCGAATCCACAGTATATTTAATCTTAAACAAGAAAGAGTAGTTCCGAGCTCTGTCTACTGAAAAAGCCTACAAACAAGCACAATGTAGCAAAGAGTGCCCAGACTATGGCCTCTAATTACCACTTCCCACTAAAAGAAATTAGAGCTTCTTGGAAAAATGGCTGATTCCAGATTAGGGACAGAACATACACAAGTTGAGCCTGGAACATCATGTCATTTAAGTAAGAAAGTTTTCAGGGAGTACTTCAGTCATGCGAAAAGGCTCAGCAACCAAGTTGAAGAGTCTGTTCCTGGAAAGAGGAGATAATTTGAACATTATTATGAATACTAACTGCAATGGATTGAAACGCATCAAATACATTTAAATTCACAAGCTCTTAAAGCCTCACACCTCCCCAAGTCCCCAGTGGACACCTTTGCAGAACTTGTTATTTTGAAAACTGGTAGATAAAGGAAAAGGAACAGAGATCTTACCTTTCCTTTAGGAACTGCACCTCAGATAACCAAATAGTTGAGAGGAAGTTTCTCTTTATGGAAGTATTCTAGTTAATAAGTGAAGAAGAAATAATTGAATGAGAATATTACCGTTTGGCACTCCCTAATGAATTAAAGGACGTAGGCAATGCTCATCAATGGCTGCTATCACACAAAAAGAAGAGACATCTAGACATTATACACTTTTTGACAAAAGTGCACATCCTACCTATAAAGTATGCCCCCCCTCAAAATAATTGAACCTGAATCTTATGAATCCTCTAGATCAGAGACTATCAATAATTTTGCTCCCCAGGAGACATTTGGCAATGACTGGAGATATTTTTGGTTGTCACAACTGAGAGAGGGAGTGAGAGTAGCATCTAGTGGTTAGAGGCCAGGATTGCTGCTAAACGATCTATACCACATAGAACAGATCCCCACAATGAAGAATTATTTGGCCCAAAATGTCAATAGTGCTGAGCCTGAGAAATCTCACTTTAGATCAAATAACCTATTAATATACAGTTGTATATACAGTGAATAGAGAAACATGTCAAATGATATCATGGGGACGTAATCAACAAAATCCAGATCATTGGAAACTCTACAAGACAATCAAACTAGTTCCTTCAGCAAATAAATTGCAAGGAAGAGAGAAAGAGAGAAACAGTAACTGGATATTTGGCAATATTAAGGAATTACCCTTTTAGGTGTTATAATGGTTTTATGGTTCTGTTTAAAAGAGGGTACTTATCTTTTTGAGATCTATACTGAAATATTTACAGATGAAATGTTATGATGTCTGAGATTTCCTTCAAAGTAATTTAAGATGGATAAGGGTGGACGGATGTGGGTCTAGATGAAATAAGATAGGTCAGGAGTCAATAATTGCTGAATTGGGTAGATAAGTACATGAAGATTCACTCTCTGGTATGTTAAAATTATACACAATAAAAAGTTAAAAGACTTTAATGGTTTGTTTTATAAAATGATAGTGATAACAGATGGCAGTTTTTAAAAATCTCCTTTACTTTACAGTAAAAAGGCGGCATCTTTTTGTCAGTATATTAGTGATCTATTGCTGCATAACAAATTATCCAAAACTTTGCAGATTCAAACTGTATTATCACATACAGTTCCTGAGTGTCTGGAATCTGAGAGCAGCTTAGTCAGGTGGTTCTGGCTCAGTATCTTTCACAAGTTGCAGTCAAGGTGTTGGCTGGGGCTGCAGTCACCTGAAGGCTTGTCTGAGCCTGGATGGTCCTCTTTCAAGATGGCTCACTCACATGGCAGTTGACTGGAAGCCTCCATTCCTTGTCACGTGTCTTCTCTACATGACTGCTGGAGTGTCCTAATGGCATGGCAGCTAGCTTCACTCACAACAAGAAATCCAAGAGAAAGAACAAGCAGAAGGCTGCAGTGCCTTTTATGACCTATTCTTAGAAATCATACTGTCACTTCTGCCATATTTTATTCATTAGAAGTGAGTCACTAAGTCCAACCATACTCAAGGGAAGGGAAATTCAGACCCACCCATTCTACACCTAAGGGAGCATTGAAGAATTTGTGGACATATTCTAAACCACTACAGTGTGTCTCCATTTTTTTTCTTTTAATTTTACTGGTTTATGACATCCTAAAGTGGTGGAAACTCTAGTCTCAGAAACCTAACCTAATTAAAAAAAGACTGCAGAGTCAGTTTTCAATTTATTGACGGACTGTACATATATTTTACTCATGAGATTAACCTGTGTCTCCTTACTTAATTATCAGAAGAGTCAATCTAAATGGAACCCTAATGGTATATAATAGTAAATGATTTTTAAAGGTGAAAATCATATATTGAAGCAATTTGAAAGAAACATGGAAGGATGAAAGTTTTCAGTTAAGAAAGTACTGACGTATAGGATAAATTCTGAAGGGTAAATTCATTTGTGGTATCACTAAAAATTCTCAATGAGATTAAAGGAGAGCAAATATAGAGGATTGTTACAAACAAATGAACAAAGGCCAGCTCTTAGCTTCTCATCTCCCAAATAATCACAATCAGAAACATTCGCATAAGGCTGTATATAATCACGTAGTTTCCTTTATAGGAAAACATATCTTGTGCAAAATGCATGATGTAAGCTAAACAAGAACATCCTCTGCTCCTCCCAGGCATTCACATTGGTCTTGTCACATCTCTCAGAAGCCCTGTATCTTCCTGTTTGCATGTCTTTCTCCTCCATTGTATCAGAGAATCTCAGAGTAGTTCCTGGAGCCTCTGCAGCATGATCATCTGGGGATCTTATTAAAGACACATTTCTAGAGTAGACCCCACCCCTATCAAGTCAGAAAATCTTAGATTGCAGCCCAGGAATGTGCATTTTTAAAATTTTAAAAAAATTTTCCTTCTTCTCCCCAAAGCCCCCCCAGTACACAGTTGTATATTTCAGTTGTAGGTCCTTCTAGTTGTGCTATGTGGGACGCTGCCTCAGCATGGCTTGATGAGCAGTGCTAGGTCCATGCCCAGGATCTGAACCAGTGAAACCCTGGGCCGCCGAAGCAGAGCGTGTGAACTTAACCACTCGGCCACGGGGCCAGCTCCAGGAATATACATCTTTAATAAGATCCCCCAGGTGAATTTTTTGTGCACTAGAGCTCAGAACCACTGGATTAGGCTGTGAACATTCTGTGGACAGTGTCTTAGTCTTGCTCATCTCAGAATTCTTAGCCCCTTACCCTGTGTCCTTGTACCTTTCTTGGCACAGTCAACTCTAGCACTCTAGTAGGTATTAAATGTTTATGGAATGGAATTGAGTAGGAAAAATATCCACATATATTTTGTGCATTGTGAAGCATTGTGAAGTTTTAACTCCACAAAGTCATGAAGAGGTTCTACATGATGAAACCCTTTTGGCCTTGTGTGGGTTTTGTGAAGTAGTCATGTATTATTTTTGCCTGTCTGCATCTGTTATCTCTTGTGATCACAAAACTTTGATTTTCCTTAGGGGAGCCACTCCTCTCTCATGCTCCATTCTTGTAGTTTGAGAAGCACTGATACTACTTTCTCTACAAAGAAGGTGAACACGTGACCTAGGTTTGGCCAGTCAGGGTACCATATTCCCCCAGACTACAGTGATGGGTTCAGTAATGGGTATGTAACCCAAGCAGGGATAATGAGAGCTCTACCCCAGATTTGCTGGTGCTGTTGGGAAAGATGTGGTTTCTTCATCCTGGGTTTGCTAAGCTGGTGGAACATGAGTCTGGATTTTCTAATGACCATCTTTGCCTCTACCTAGTCTATTTTCTGTCTTTATAGAGTTTCCTATTTTGGACACTTCATATAAATGGATTTCTTTGTGTGTGGATGGCTTCTTTCACTTAGCATAAAGTTTTCAAGGTTCATCCATGATGCAGGATGTATCAGCACTTCATTCCTTTTTCTTGTCGAATAATATTCCATTGTATGGATATATTCCCTTTTGTTTATCCATTCGTCAGTTAATGGATATTTGGTTACTCTTTGACTTTTAATGGATCAATAAGTTCCTTTCTATTGTTAAGTACTTTTAAAAGAGTGAAAGAGCTGTAATACAGATGGCTCTAAAGCAAATATTGGAACATCAGATTTGATGAGTGATGAGTGTGATTTGATGGAGACAGTGAATAAAATATGGGAACTTTATTAAGACAGTCCTATGGGGCCGCCCCCGTGGCTGAGTGGTTAACTTCACTCACTCTGCTGCAGTACCCCAGGGTTTCGCCAGTTCGGATCCTGGGTGTGGACATGGCACTGCTCATCAGGCCATGCTGAGGTGGCATCCCACATGGCACAACTAGAAGGACCCACAACCAAGAATATACAACTGTGTACCAGGGGGCTTTGGGAAGGAAAAAAAATAAATAAATGAATCTTAAAAAAAAAAAGTCCTAGAAAATGAAGAGTGTATCATTTATGCAACAATGCCTAATTTGTGTATTAAGCTTCAATTCACATTGGATATTTCGTAATTATGAATCATGATGCTTCATAATTATGATATGATGGCTTCAAGATTGGCAAATAGTGCCTTAAGAATTCTGCTCTGGGTGTTTATCACCTGCTAATCATCAGCCTTTCTTTCACTGTCACAGTCAATGAAGATGGTTTATGGTTGTCTGTGAAATAAGACTCAGGTTCCTCACCCTCCTCCTCTCCCGAAGGCTCTAAAACAAGCGCACAGACTTTTTCAAATTTTACCAATGTTTTTACTGCTAACAATTTTAGGAAAACAGAGATTAAATATCATAATCAATGGTCTCCGAGAATCATAAGAAATCTTTAAAAGCATTAGTTATAGTTGTCCCTGGTCGTCATCTAAATATAAATTAGACTCAAGCCACTGTCTTCTAGATCAATGTTCCAGCATTTTTAGATGTCCCCTTGGGAGAGGTGGATCTGTTTGTCAGAGAGGGACTGGACTACATGACCCGTGTTCCTTGGAACTCTGAAAGTCTATAATCTTCATCAACTCCTCCATTAACACCTTTCACAAGACATTTAATCAGGTGTAGGAGAAAGAGCACAGACTTTGGAAGCCAGACAGACCTGGGTTTCAAACCCAGTGTACCAATATTCCACAGATGTGTAACAAATTGCCACAAATTTAGTGGCTTGAACACATACTAATTATCTCACAGTTTCTCTGGGTCAGGAGTTCAGGCGTGGTTTAGCTGGGTTCTGCGCTTTAGGGCCTCACAAGGTTGTAACCAATGTGTTAGCCAGGACTGGGTTCTCATCTGGAGGCTCAGCTTCTAAGTTGAGCGACTAACTATTTGGATGTGTAGATTTATGTATTTCATCAAATTTAGGAAGTTTTTATCTACTATTTTGTCAAACTTTCTTTCTGCCCCTTTCTCTCTCTGGTCTCCTTCTGGGACTCCCATTATGTGTATGTTGATACACCTGACGGCATCCCATACATCTTTTTTTTTAGCTTCTTAAAGTGTGGTGCTTAGGTCAGAAGCATTAACATCATCTGGGAAGTTGTCAGAAATGTAAATTCTCAGGCCCTACCCCAGATACACTGAAGAAACTCTGGGGATGAAGCCCAGCAATCTGTGTTTTAACAAGCCCTCAGGCAATTTTGATGCATGCTAAAGTTTGAGAATCACTGTTTTAGACAGTTTGAGTTTATTGATTTAGGCTCGTCATATATCTTTCAATTAACTGATTCAGCAATTAATTCTAGTCACACACTGAACACCTACTAGGTGCTAAGCACTAAAGACACAATGATAAGACGCTATTTCTGCTCTAAACGTTAGGACACAGTCCTTGCACTCAATGGATCACCAAGTGTTGTTAGGAATGCTGCCACATAAACAGTTTATGAAAGGATATATATGCAAAAATGTAGTCATGAATAGATATTTTGAGAGCCCAAGGGAGGAGCACTGGATAAAGGAATTCATCCTAAAACTGGAGCAGTATAAGCATTAGTTCCAGGCTCAAGTGAGTCAAAGCTGATAGAGCCATTGTTTGAACAAAGGAGATGATGAGATAGAGAGTAGAAGTGTGGTGTTGAGCAACTTTCTCAACCAACTGGGAAGAATCCATTTCTACTCTGGGCTCTAAATCCAATGCCCCCTTGCTGAGCCAAGTACCTTTTTATCCTTATAAAAATGGAAGTATCTGTGGAAGTGAGTACAAGGCCAGGTATAGGTCATTTATCATTTGGTGTGAAAGAAGAATCTAAGAATGGAGTAAAAATTTGCAATGGACAATTTCAAATATAAACAAAAGTAGAGAGAATTATATCATAAACCCCTATGTACCTATAATCCAACTTTTGAGCTAGTTGTGTGAGGACCAAATGAGATCACGTATGTAAAGCCTTTAGCAGAGAGTCTGACTCTCTGTAGGCTATCGATAATGGCTTGTGCACCAGTCAGGGTTCAATCCAAAAAGCAGAACCACTCACTAGAGGTTAATCATAGGGATTTGACCTTATTCAAGTGGGCTGGTTTCACAGTCTATATGAGGCTATTGTCTTTGTGCCTGGGATAGAGCCCAAAGTCACCAGGCTGAGCTGGAACCCGCATCAATCTTTCACTGCCTCCAAGCCTCTAACTTCTAAGCCGAAGATGGCATCCTTTGTCATGGAGGCAAACGTACAGCTGGCTCAGCAGCTGGAGTGGCTAAAGTAGGATCAGGCAGGAGCTGGAGGAACTATGGGCCTGGCTGCTGCCCCATGCCAATAAGGTCAGCATCAGATAAGCATGTGAGCTACAAAAGAGCCTGGTACCTTGCAGCGACCTTTCAAACATAAACAATCTGGCTGTGACATCACTTTTGCCTTCTAAATCTCACGCAAGATGTTTCTTGTGGCTTGCAACCCAGAATTATGCACAGAAGGGAATTCAGGGATACACAGTTTCAGTTATCTATTACTGTGTAACAAACTACCCCCAAATGCAGAGCTTAAAACAGTAGCAATCATTTATTTAGTTTAGGAATATGCAATTTGGGCAGGGATCAGTGAGGACAGCTAATCTGCTCCACATGGTGTCAGCTAGGATGGCTCCAAAGACTGGTCAGAGGCTCACTGTGGAGCAGAATCATCTGAAGCCTTGCTCCCTCCCCTGTCTGGTGGTCGACGCTAGGTGTCACCTGGAACAGCTGGCACTGTCTTTCTGTGTGGTCTCTCTCGCATGTCAGCTTTATGGTAGCCAGACTTCTTGGAAGTTCAGGATTCCAAAGATATATGATAAGAAAGAAAGAGAGAGAGAAAGATGGAATTTCTTTTATTTATTTGTTTATTTTCATTTTTTGAGGAAGATCAGCCCTGAGCTAACATCTGTTGCCAATCCTCCTCTTTTTGCTGAGGGAGACTGGCCCTGAGGTAACATCCGTGCCCATCTTCCTCTACTTTATATGTGGGACACCTGCCACAGCGTGGCTTGATGAGCCGTGTGTAGGTCCGCACCCAGATCGGAACTGGCGAAGCCCAGGCTGACAACGTGGAAGGCACGAACTTAACTGCTATGCCACGAGCCGGCCCCCAAAGATGGAGCTTCTATTCTGGTTCTGCCTTTTATTAGCTATGTCGCTTTAAACTTCAGTGGGTCATTTATTCTCTCTGAACCTCAGTTCTCAAATTTTAAAAGTCAGGATTTATTTCGGGGTTGCCCAGAAGAAGACCCTGTGGCAATAATTTGAGTGAAAGTAGTTTATTTGGGAATTAATCCCAGGAAACATCAGACGGGAGCTGGGAAGGATACAGGGAAGGGAAGAAAGCCAGTAAAAGCTACTTGAGCAAGTTACCCCTGTGGGCAACTGGAGCTTAAAACCTCTGGGGAACCTTGGAGAAACACTGCAGAATCTATGTCTCAGAGCTATCTCACCAAAGGGTTGAGGGAGCTGGGGTATTTATACATCAACCTCCATCAGTCATTGGTTGAGGACTCTGGAGGGGTTGGTGTGGGTCTTAACTCCCCAGTACCTTTCGCCTGCTGAGTTTCATGTAGGTGGGAAAAACCCTCAGACAAAGAGATATAGGTGCTGTTGGAGGAAAATTAAGCAGATTTGCACTGAAAACAGCAAGAGCTGAAAGGATATGAACAGGGCTCTGACAAGGTTTGCTACAGAGGATACTGGTTGTTTTCTTAAGGTTGTTGAGTAATTAAAATGAGATGATATACAAACAATGCACTCCTGTGTGATGGCTCCTCTCCTTGCTTTAGATCCTCCTCAGAGGATTCAGGGGAGGTCCTCAGAGGTCCTGGCGATTTCAACATTCCCCACATTACCGCTGTCAACTTCCTAAAAGACAGTCTCAAGAAATAGCAATAATATAATTGGATTACCCACCTCCATCAATGGACATTAGGGTAGATTCTATTAAATTCTACCTATACCTCTAATAACCTGTCACCCTATAGGAGCTCAGACTTCTCCTGTGGTTCCTCATAACTGAGTCTTATCCACATAAGGCTAGCTGCCTTCCTTAATCTTACTTTAGCTCCCTCCCCTTCCACAACTCCCACCACCCCCGTGTGTTCTGGAACTCATGATCTGGTGACATTGTCCAAAAATGGCTGTAAACTCACGTTATTATGATATTGGACTGCTAAGTTTGCGGTCATATGATACTTAACTGCACATCTTTGAAGGTTTCTGGGCAGAGGAGTGACATCCAATCTTTGGAAAGACTGGTGTTCAGGATTAGAAGAGGGCAGGAAAGAGGAAAAAGCAGTGCGTGTGTGTGTGTGTGCACGGACGTGTGTGTTTGAAGTTATAACTACCCATTCTGAGGCATGCGAGATGGGAGGCCCTGACTTGGCGTGAAGCGCAGCGAATGTAAAGGAAGGGGTCGATATGAAAGGGGCAAAGCCTGCTGTCTCAAAATAAGCAACGGCCGGGGGTCGGAAGACTCGGGTCCCAGAGCATGCTGCCACTGCCAGCTTTGCAATGTTCCTCGAGCCTTTCCCCATGTGTAAGGTGGGAATGGCACTACCTCGTAGGGTTACAGCGGGCAGCGAGGGGACAGCGCCGACAGCGCGTTCAGCACGGTGTCTGCAACAGGGTAAGCGCGCCAATACAGCTTTCTCTTCTATTAAGATAAAGGCGCGGGAGATAATACCATCCACATTCCAGGGGTTGCTGTTTAAGTAGTGAGGCTAAGTATAGGGCATGTAGTAGGCACTCAACCCCAGTCCGTCGCCTCCCGTTGCCCCCACGCCGGGAGAGACCCCGCGGAGACGGCCAGGGAAGGCGTGCTCTCGCGCCCCGGCTCCTAGGCCTCCCCCCACCGCGCTCCTCCCGCGGCGCGCTGTTGCCGGGGCCCGGGCACCGCCCAGCTCCAGCGCAGGCCAATGGCGGCGTGGCCCGGGCACCGCCCAGCTCCAGCGCGGGCCAATGGCGGCGCGTGGAGGGCACCGCCCTGAGCCCGCACGGACCAATAGCAGCGTGGCCCGGTGTGGGGGCCGCCCCTAGCCGGGCGAGGAGGCGGGGAGGCGGTCACTGGCTCCGCCCCGCTCCCCTCTGACCCGGTGTCTCGTCTCTCCGTCTTCCTGTTCCAAACCACGTGGACGCGCCGGGGGCTGCGGGGTTGCGGGAGGGAGCCCTGGTCGCCACCGTCTCCGCCGCCGCCGCCGCCGGGTTTGCGACCCCCGCGCCAGTCCGAAGTCGCCGCGCCCCGGCCGCCCGTACCTTTGTGGAGGGCGCGCACATGGCGACCCAGGCGCACTCCCTCAGCTACGCGGGCTGCAACTTCTTGCGCCAGCGTCTGGTCCTGTCCACTCTGAGCGGGCGCCCAGTCAAAATCCGAAAGATTCGCGCCAGAGACGACAACCCGGGCCTCCGAGGTAACTCTGGCGGGCAGCGCGCGGGGTGGGCGCGGGGGCCGAGGGGAGACGGCGCTGATGCCCAGGGGCCGGCGCGCGGGCAGCCTCCGGGTCCCGCGGGCGCGCTGGGGAGGGCCAGTGGCGCGTCGCCTCCACATTCCTGCGAGCCGGAGGCTGAGGGGGGGAGGCGGGGTCGGGCCCCGAGGGGTGCGCTCAGCTGCGCGCTGCGCTTGGCGTCTGCCGGGCGCTGGTAGTAAACAGCTACACGTTTTCCAGCATTACGTGTTGCAACAAATCCCTAGGCATCGCCCCCTGGCTTGTCTTCAGTCCCTTTTGCTCTCGCCATAAACCTCTCAGAGGAGAAAAACAGTTTGTTGGACCAAAATGTGGTGAATGGGCTGATGTAAAGATGGAGCGAGATTTGGAGAGAAAAGTACCACTGGTTGGTTCCGTACCCTGTCCCAAAACAGATCTGAGAAGCAGCTGCCCCCTTCATCACTGGCTGTCTCTGTCGCCATGATTTCTCGGCTGCCTTCACACCACTCCTTGAGTGTGGGTTAAAGAATTTTTAAAAATTCTGTGTTTGTTTTCAGCCGTGACTGTGATTGATGTGCGCAGGACAGGAGCTTTGAGATAAATTTTTAGCAGTCATGGGCCTAATTGCCTTGACTTTAGTAAAGGGTTGGTGACAAGCGCTAAACTACAGGCTTCCAAGCTCCCTTTTTTGTCCTACAAAGGTAGACAGATTAAAAATGGGCCCCATTTAAACACACATCGAGTTAAATGGCTCCGATTTTCAACTGGTCCCCTGGAATAGGATACATGCATTTGAAAGCTTCTGTCTGGTTATCCCAGGTTGGGAGACTCAGTTAAAGAAGAAAAGGAAAAACCTATGTGGACATTGAAGGAGAGGGTTTGTGGTTGGTCCTGGAAGTTTCCTGGGTCGTCTTGATGTGTTTGGTTTTGTGTTAGTTCCTGTACTAGGTGGCCAGCCCATTTCATCATCTATCTGAATTCATTTTCTGAACAGTTACATTTCTGCCTCTTTTGAATGATGATTCGTTGCAAAAAAGGGGAAAGTGCCATGTCATTGATGGAGATAGAAGGTTAGGAAGGAAAGAACCAGAAGAACCTTCATACCGTGAAGAGGAACCTGGTGACAGTAGGAAAGGCTTGTGTTAGTACACGATTACTGCCCTTGCTGTACAGCTCAAAACACAGAGGAAGTTAGGGAGGGACTGCCAGCATGGTTTATGCTAGATGCTCTTCCTCTCAACCTTTCTTTTCCTTATTTTGAGTCTGGCCCTTGGGCAAAGCAATTGCTTAATTGCTCTACTCTGTGGCATTCCCAGCCAGCTCTCCCCTTCACTCCCAGATTAGCCTAGTCAACTTGACACTAGCTGGATATTTTTTTTTTTAGAGAAATAGAATACTTTAGCCTGGAGACTTGGGATTTCTAATGGAAACAGAGTGCCCATAAGATACAGTTAGTGTTAGTCTCTTGACAGGTGACCTCCAAACTAATATTTAATATTCCAGAGGATGTTTCCTTCTCTCCCCCCTCCACTGTTTGTGCATCTCTTTACTGCCACACACACATGCAAACACACAAACACACAAACTCCCATTTCTTCCAATAGGGCTTGGCCACTTGGCACTTCCCTGAAAAGATGCCAGACTCTGGTGCCTGGAGGAGGTAATACTAGTTGGCAGATGTGCTGGTATTTTAGGGAGAACACTACGTGGAGCATTATTTGCCTTACCTTAATAATATACCAGGAGAAAAAAGAGGCCCCTGATTTAGACCTCTTTGTGCTGGCTTCAAGAAACCTTGTAGACATTTGCTTAGTTTCTTGTAGAGGGAATTGAGATGTACGTATATACATGCATTCATAGATATACATATGTGTACATACACATGAAAGTGTATATACATATACACATATACATAAATACGTGTCACCTGTGACACGTGATATGTGGTCATAGTCAAGCAAGTTGTGGGTAGCTTGACTGAAGATGTACCCTGCCAGCTGTGTTACCAGTCGTCTACCCCTTTCTGACCCTTCCTGACTTAGATGCTGAGAATTGGAAAAAATCAGAGCATATCCAGTAAAATCTTCAGCTCAAATGCAAGAGTCACATCTCTGGAAGGTGCTTGCTTAGACATCTCTTCTGGTGTGGGCTTTGGAGGGTGGGGGTGGTGCGGAGGCCTTCTGCCTCAGGAGCCGTCATTCAGAAAAGGTTTGTCGAGCCCCAGTATATGCAGGGCTTTGTCGCGGTGTAAACGTGAGAAGCTGGTTGCCCTGCTCTCAAGGAGCTTTCTAAGTAGGAAGAACTTGAGTGAGTAGCTTGAGTAACTTGAAGTAGGAGGAGATGAATGTTGTGAAGAGGTTCAGCAGAGTTCAGAGCCCACTTCCCTGTAGGTAATGAAGGAGGGCTTTCTGGACCTGCTGATCTGGACAGATGGGATTGAGATGGTGGCTGCAAGAATCAGTGTTGGTGAAAGAAACAGTTTTTAAGTCAAAAAGTTCTTTATTATGTTAAGGTAAAATTTTTACTTTGTCGTAGGCATAGTGGTGTTAAGAGCTTGGGCTCAGAGTTAGACCTCGGTTGAGTCCTGGTTCTGCCTTTTGCTATTAGTTCTCAGACCTTGGGTACATTCTTTATCATTTCTGAGCCTCAGTTTTTTCATCTATACAGTGGGGCCAGTACTACTGACTTTAGAGGGTTATTGTGAGGATTAAATGGAACAGTACTTCCGAGTGCACCGAACAGTGTCTGGCATGTAGCGAGAATAAATGTTAGCTGGTTTTATTATTATGTAACTTCTACCCACTGGGTATAGTTCTGCTCTGTGGCATCCAAAATCTGTTCCTGCTTCTATATGGACACTTTTCAAGTATTTAAAGAGAATTGTGCCTTCTCTTTGTCTTCTCTTTTCAGGCTAAAGTTTTCCTTTTAGGTGATGGCTTCCAAATGTTTGTGTGTTATATGTATAATGAGGGGTTCTCAACCAGGGGCAGTTTTGCTCCCCAGGGGACATTTGGCAGTGTTTGGAGACATTTTTGGTTGTCACAACTGGGAGACTGCCCTTAGCATCTAATGAGTAGAGCCCAGGGATGCCGCTAAACATCCCACAATGCCCTGGACAGCTCCCCACACAAAGAATTATTCTGTCCAGAATATCAATAGCACCCATGTTGAAAGACTCTGGCCTACTGGACTTAATTATTAAGGCTTTTCTTTTCCTCTGTTCCTAATGGTTGGGAATACTAGCATGTGGCACCAAGAAGACTGCATAGGGATTCAGAAGGGGATGAGACACAGGTCAAACTCTGTGCCTTAAAGCAGAGCAGTTAATCTGTTAAGTAAAATTGCCTTGTTCCACATGCAGAGGGATTGTAAATGAGAAGTATTTGAACCCCAAGGAAAGATGATCCTGGAATGGTTTTTATTAGTTATATAGCCACATGTGTACTTTTTGCTTCACTCTTGAGGGACATGAACAATTAATGTTATCTCAGACGACTCCTATTAGCAGGAAATAAATATTTTTGTTGTTTTACTGAAGATAAAAAAGCCAAGACATAGTTAAGTAAGATAGCTGGTGACGTTGCACATCCACTGAGTGACAGAGCTGGAAAGAGATTGCAGCCAGCTCCAGCCTGGAGGGCCTGTTCTCCCGTCTGGTTAGATGGACTTGGGTGTTCCTTGTCATATTATAAAGCAGCTGTCCAAAGTGCGTCTGTCTGTGGATTCCATGAGGGCTGTGTCTTGCAGGGTTCACTTGAGTTAATACTTTCTGGCTAAGGTGAGGTCCAAATGGAAAGAATTCCACGAGAGTGATAATTGTTTAAAGTGAGAATACAGAAATGATGGACTTGGGCAAGAGCACTGGCTTAGCAGTTAGGACACGGGACTGCTGCTACCCAAGTTCCTGAGCAGGTCACGTGACTAAGCCTCACTGTCTTCCCCTGGGAACCCTAGAGAGGGGTTGTTTGGTCCCATGGGAGTGCTGCACGTGGCTTAAGCAGAGACTCTGAAAAAGGAGGAGTAAGCGGATTTTCAATCAAAAGAATCTTTTAAACTGTGCTAAGGAAACATGCTACATAGAGGTCCTTTGAAAGGTAAAACACCTTTTGGTAAACTCTTGCATTATTTCAGGGGTAAATCTGGCTGTTCATAAATTGGATTTTCTAAAAAGAAGATTATAAGGGAACACTCTATTTTTCTCCCTACTCTCAATACTTCAGACACCAGATGTGTGGTTTTTTTCCCCCATACCAAGCAGTTCTCTGATTCTCGGGGTATACCAACTGAGTGTCCTACAAATTTAACTCAATTCTGATGCTCTCTATGTAGCGATAGCATCAGATCCCACAGGTTAAGGGTTCAGTCCCACAAGACTGTCCCCAACTTCAGATACCAATCATGAGTGCCAATCGCAAGTCCGGGCCACTCGTACTCCTGACCAACCAGCTATAAATGGAGGGTTCTCACAAACCCCCCTTGGGTGTGATAATTTGCTAAAATGGCTCACGAAGCTCAGAGAAACAATTACTTGCATTTACCAGTTTATTATAAAGGGTACTGTAAAGGATACAGATGAACAGCCAGATGAAGAGGTACATAGGGCCAGGTCTGGAAGGCACCTGAAGCTGGAGCATCTGTCCTTGTGGAACCGGGGTGTGCCACCCTCCCAGAATGTGGATTCCTTCACCAACCTGGAAGTTCTCTCCTTGCTCAAGAGTTTTAATAGGAAGTAATTTCCTAGGCACCCTTCCCCTTCTAGAGGTCAGTAAGTGAGGCGGAAGTTTTTAACCGTCTAATCATTTGCTCCTTCTGGTGAGCAGCCCCAGCCTGAGGCTATTTCAGGCCCCCACCCTAAGTTACCTCGTTAGCATAAACCCAGGTATGCTTACAATGGGCGCCTTATGGAATAACTTGAAAGAGACTTCTGTCACTCTGGAATGTCCAAGGGTTTTAGGAGCTCAGTGCCAGGAACTGATGACAAAGACCAAATATATTGTTATACCACAAGGATCTACCTATATTTTATTTCACCGTGGCCTAGGACTCAGAGTTGTTGATAGATAACTGCAGTTGGGGAAGGCCTGACAACTATACTAAGTGTGGATTGAGTATTGTCTTGTTGATTAGGAATCTGCCCTCTTGTGCCTCTATTGACTATTAAAGTTTGCTCTCATGTGATGATTATTGGCTGCCCTAAATAAGACACACATATTTTAAAGACAAATCCCAAGAATCCTAACGGTCTGTTTTCAGATTTCCTGTTGCTTAGAAGCTGTAAAATGCTATTCCAGATTGAACTGTCCATCATCTTTTTTTTTAAACTAAACGTTTTATTTTGAGATCATTGTAGATTCACATGCAATTGAAATAAATAACATAGAGAGATCTGTCTACACTTTATCCAGTTTCCCCCAGTGGTAACATCTGGAAAAACTGTAGTACAATATCACAACCAGGATATTGAGATGGATAAGAGTGAAGATGACTGAGCATTTCCATCACCACGAGCTTTCCTCAAGTTGTCCTTTTATAGCCACACCCTCTTCCCTCCTTTCCACACTCACTCCTTAACCCTTGGCAATCACTAATCTGTTCTCCATTCCTTTAATTCTGTCATTTGAAGAATGTTGTATAAATGGAATTATACAGTAAATAACCTTTTATGGTTGACTTTTCACTCAGCATGATTCTCTGGAGATCTATCCAAATTGTTGTTTTTATCAAGTTCCTTTTTGTTGCTGAATTGTATTCCATGGTATGAAAATACTGCAGTTTTTTTTTAACCATTCACCTGTTGAAGGACAGCTGGATTGTTTTCAGTATTTTGGCTATTATGAATAAGGCTGCTATGAAAATTCATGTACAAGTTTTTATATGGACATAGGTCTGTCTTTCTCTGGGACAAATGCCCAGGAGTGAAATTGCTGGGTTGTATGTTTAAGAAACTGCTAAACTGTATTCCAGTGTGACCTTTCTATTTTATATTCCCACCAGCAGTGTAGGGGTGATTTGGTTTCTCTGCATCCTTGCTAACATTTATTATTGTCTATTTTTAATTTTAGCCATTCTGATAAGCATATAGTGCTATCTTATAGTTTAATCTGCACATTCCTAGTGGTTAAGGATGTTGAACTTCTTTCCATGTGCTTATTTGCTCATCTGCATAGCCTTTTCAGTGAAATGTCTTTTCAAGTCTTTTGCCCATTTTCTAGTAGGATTGTTTGTTTTTTCTAAGTTTTGAAAATTTTTTACATATTCTAGTCTTTTGCCAAATGTGTGGTTTGCTAATATTTTATCCTGCTCTATAGCTTTTCATTCTCTTAACATGGTCTTTTGCAGAGGAAAATATTCTAATTTAATGAAATAAAATTTGTCGCATTTTTCTTTTATTGCTTGTGCTTTTGGTGTCAAGTCTAAGCAGTGTTTGCCTAGCCCTAGATCCTGAAGATTTTCCATGTTTTTTTCTAAAGGTTTAACAGTTTTACGTTTAATTTTTGTATGAGGTTTAAGACTTAGGTGCAGGTTCATTTGTTTTGCCTGTGGATCTCCAGCTGCTCTGGCACCATTTGTTGAAATGGCTTTTTTCTGTTTAATCACTTCTTTACCTTTGTAAAAAAGCAGTTGGGCATGTTTGTAGGGGTCCCTTTCCGGGTTCTCTATTCTGTTCCACTGATCTATGTATGTCTATCCCTTTGCCAATACCACAGTCTTGATTACTATATCTATATAATAAAATTTTAAAATTGGGTGGGCTGATCTCTCTAACTTTATTCTTATTTTTCATTATTGTTTTAGCTATTCTAATTCCTTTGCCTTTCTATATGGATTTTAGAATAATCTTGTCTATATCTATAAAGAATCTTGCTGGGATTTTGACAGGATCTGTGTTAAACCTATATGTCAATTTAGGAGGGGTTGTCATCTTCACTATATTGAGTCTTCTAATCCATAATCATAGTATATCTCTCTATTTTTTAGATTTTTATTTTCTTTTATCAGTGTCATGTAGTTTTCAGCATATATCTTGTACATGTTTTAATTTACACTGAAAATTTAACTTTTTGAGCAATTGAAAATGGTATAGTATTTTTAAATTTTTTTTAAAGGGAAATACTACTTTTTTTTTTTTTTTTTAGATTTTATTTTTTCCTTTTTCTCTCCAAAACCCCCCGGTACATAGTTGTGTATTCTTCGTTGTGGGTCCTTCTAGTTGTGGCATGTGGGACGCTGCCTCACCATGGTTTGATGAGCAGTGCCATATCTGTGCCCAGGATTCGAACCAACAAAACACTGGGCCGCCTGCAGTGGAGCTCGCGAACTTAACCACTTGGCCACGGGGCCAGCCCCAGTATTTTTAATTTTTAGTTTTGATCTCTATGTGTTCATTGCTAGTATTTAGAAATACAGTTTATTTTTTCTGGATGTTTATTTTGTGTCCTGCAAACTTGGTGAATTTACTTGTTAGTTCTAGATGTTATTTTGTAGATTCTTTGGGATTTTCTATGTAGAGAATTACGTCATCTGCAAATGGGAACAGTTTTATTTCTTCTTTCCTAAACTTTATGCCTTTTATTTCCTTCTTTTTATTGCATTGGCTAGAACTTCCAGCACTATGTTAGGTAAAAGTAATGAGAGCAGATCTCCTTGCCATGTTCTGGTCTTAAGAGGAAAGCATCCACTGTTTCGCCACTAAGTATAATATTAGCTGTATATTTTTTTAGATGCTTTTTATCAAGTTGAGGAAGTTTCCTTCTGTGCCTGTTTTTCCAAGAAGGTTTTTTTTTTTTTTAAATGAATGAGTGTTGTATTTTGTCAAATGCTTTTTCTGTACCAATTGATGTGATCATGTGATTTTTCTTTCTTAGCCTGTTAATATGGTGTATTGCATTGATTGATTTTCACATATTGAACCAGCCTTGCATTCCTTCAATAAACCCTACTTGGTCATGGTGTGTAATTCTTTTTATATATTGCTGAATTTTATTTGCTAATATTTTGTTAAGGATTTTTGAGTATATATTCATAAGTGGTAGTGATCTGTAGTTTTCTTTTTTGTATTGTCTTGGTCTGATTTTGGTATCAGAGTAATACTAGCTTAAAATGAATTGGAAACTGTTTCCTCTTTTGTTTTCTGGAAGACATTGTGTAGAATTGATTTTAATTCTTTACGCATTTGATAGAATTCTCCATTGAGACCACTTGGGCCTAGAGATTTCTTTTTTGGGACTTTTTAAAATTATACATTCAATTTCCTGAGTAGTTAGAGGACTATACAAATTATCTATTTCTTATGGTGAGCTGTGGTAATTTGTTTTTTTGAAGTGGTCCATTTCATCTAAATTGTTAAGTTTATATAGGTAGAGTTGTTCATAGTATTCTTGTATTACCTTTTTGATGTCTGCAGGATCTGTAGTGGTATCCCTTGTTTCATTCCTGATAGTGATGATTTGTGTCTTCTCTCTTTTTTTTTGTCAGTCTTGCTAGAGGTTTATCATTTTTATTCATCTTTTTAAAGAACTAGGTCTTTGTTTCATTGATTTTTCTCTGTTATTTTTCTGTTTTCAATTTTATTTATTTCTTCTCTTATTATTTCCTTTCTTCACCTGTTTGTATTTATTTTGCTCTTTTTTCTAAATTATTGAGGTGGGGCTTAGATTATTGGAAACTTTCTCTTTGTTAATGTATGCATTTAGTGCAATAAAACTTCCCTCTCAACATTGCTTTAACTGTGTCCTGCAAATTTGATATGTCGTATTTTAATTTTCATTCAGTTCAGTGTGTTTTTTTCCTTGCCTTTGAGACTTCTTTGATCCATGGGTTATTTATAAGTGTGTTGTTTAGTTTCCAAGTGTCGGTATATTTTCCTTTCTGTTACTGATTTCAGTTTGATTCCATTATGGTTGGAGAACATGCTCTATATGACTTCAGTTCTTTTAAATTTGTTGAGATTTTTTTTTTATGGTCCAAGATATTGTCTATCTCGGTGTATGTTCCATGGGCCCTTGGGAAGAATGTGTATTCTGCTGTTGTGGGTGGAGTGTTGTGTAAATGTCGATTAGATCCTGCTCGTTGATGGTATTGTTGAGTTTTTGTTTCTTCTTGTTGATTTTTATCTAGTTCTAGTGATAACTGAGAGAAGGATATTGAAGTCTCCAACTGTAGTTGTGGATTTGTCTTTCTCTTTTAAGTTCAAATAGTTTTAGCTTCACATATTTTGCAACTTTGGTGAATTTAGGATTGCTGTGTCTTCTTGGTGGATGACTCTTTCATTATTGTATAATGTTGTCCTGCTCTGTCTTTAGTAATTTTATGAGATGGAGGAAATGTCTAGTGAATTAGGGATAGAGAGTATTTGCAAATACGCTCTAGCCCTATGTATTTGTGAAGCCCGCCCAATGTATTTGTAAAGAAAAGAACTAGAACTCTGAAGAGTTTGGATATAAATAGTAAACTTGAAAGGTGGTAAAAATAGCCTAAATTAGAGAATTAAGTTGCCCTTTGTTGATTTTATCTCTTTTACAGGTTTTTATATAAGCAAAACAAAATATCTAGGTAGATTTGAAGGTATGGGACAAAAAAAGTATCTTCAGTGTTTGTTATAAATAAAGCATCAGTAAAAATTATACAAATATCCTGGCGTATTTCTATTTCTGTGGGATAGAGTTCTAGATGTGGACTTGATGGGTCAAAGATTATGCTTTTTTTTCTTTTTTCAAATGGCAATGTAGAGTAAAGTCAAAGTACATTAAATCCTCTCGCTTAATTAGTAAGATAGCCTTTCCTTTAATTGATATTTCTTTGTTGTTTTGACACCTGTCATTTTTTGGAGCTATATTTAATGGCATGTCTAGTATCATGGTGATTTGGAGAGATAATTGGGTTTATTTGTTTTTTTCGTATTTTAAAAGGTATTACTTCTTTGAACTTGATTTTTCATTTTTTAAAATAGGCTTTTATCAAAGTATACTACACATTAAGAAAGGTGCACAAACCATAAATGTGTAGCTTGATGAATTATTACTAAGTGAATATATTCTTATAGCCGGTACCCATGTCAAGAAATAAAACATGACCAGCACCCCTCAAAACCACTCTCCTTGCTTGCTCCCAATCACACTGTTTCCTACCATCCCCAGTATAAATGGTAAGTTGACTTTTTACACCACAGATTAGGTTTCTAAAATATTAGCTGTAATTTATATAAGTGGAATCATAGAGTATGTATTTTTTTTGTGTGTTTGACTTCTTTAATTCTGTATCATGTTTGTGAGATTTATCTCTGTTGTAGCAGCAGTAGTTTGTTGATTTTTGTTGTGGTAGCATGGTATTACATTTTATTAATATACCACAATTTATGTATTGTATCTATGTTTTTTTAAAAAAATTTATTGTTAATTTTAATGATTATATTTTTTGTTTCCTAAGTTTATGCATTGCTCTATTTTGTTTTATTTTTTTGAGGAAGGTTAACATCTGCCAGTCCCCCTCTTTTTGCTGAGGAAGACTGGCCCTGAGCTAACATCCATGCCCATCTTCCTCTACTTTATATGTGGGACGCCTGCCACAGCCTGGCTTGCCAAGTGGTGCCATGTCTGCACCTGGGATCCAAACCGGTGAACCCCGGGCTGCCAAAGCAGAATGTTCGAACTTAACCACTGCACCACCAGGCCGGCCCCCTGTGTCTGTGTTTAAGTATTGCAGATATCTTTTTCCACTCTGTGACTTGTCTTTTAACACTCTAAATGGTGTCTTTTGATGAACAATAGTTACTAATTTTAAAGATTGGCACCTGAGCTAACAACTGTTGCCAATCTTTTTTTTTCTTTGCTTTTTCTCCCCAAATCCACCCAGTACATAGTTGTGTATTTTAGTTGTGGGTCCTTCTAGTTGTGGCTTGTGGGACGCCACCTCAACATGGCCTGATGAGCGGTGCCGTGTCCGTGTCCAGGATCCAAAGCAGCAAAACCCTGGGCCGCTGAAGCAGAGCTCGTGAACTTAACCGCTCGGCCACGGGGCCAGCCCCCCTCCTTGAACTTTTTAAGGCTTCTATTTTTATATATAAACTCTTTTATAATGAATAAATTCACTTTTCATATTTTTGAAAGCAGAATTTTAATGAGAAATAGATGTTGAATTTTATCAGATGCCTTTTCAGTAGCAACTTGTTTTTCCTGTTTTTATATTCAATTTGTATTTAATTATGTTGTTGTTTTCCTTGTACTTCATCTGCAGCCCATTCCTGGGATGCACCTTCTTTTTTTTTTTTTAACTTTTCATTGAGATTTTGATAGTTTACAACCTTGTGAAATTTCAGTTGTACGTTATTGTTTGTCAGTCGTGTTGTAGGTACACCATTTCACCCTTTATGCCCACCCCACACCCCCTCCCTTTCCCCTGGTAGCCACTAATCTGTTCTCTTTGTCTACGTGTTTAACTTCCACATATGAGTGGAGTCATACAAAGATTGTCTTTCTCTGTCAGGCTTATTTCACTTAACATAATTTATCCTCAAGGTCCATCCATGTTGTTGTGAATGGGACGATTTTATCCTTTTTTTATGGCTGAGTAGTATTCCATTGTGTGTGTGTGTGTGTGTGTGTGTGTGTGTATCATATCATCTTTATCCAGTCATCAGTTGATGGGCACTTAGGTTGCTTCCACATCTTGGCTATTGTAAATAATGCTGCAATGAACATAGGGGTGCGTGGGACTTTTGGAATTCCTGATTTCAAGCTCTTTGGATAGACACCCAGTAGTGGGATGGCTGGATCGTATGGTAGTTCTATTTTTAATTTTTTGAGGAATCTCCATACTGTTTTCCATAGTGGCTGCACCAGTTTGCATTCCTGCCAGCAGTGTATGAGGGTTCTTTTTTCTCCCCAACCTCTCCAACATTTGTTACTATTAGTTTTAGTTATTTTTGCCATTCTAATGGGTGTAAGGTGATATCTTAGTGTAGTTTTGATTTGCATTTCCCTGATGATCAGCTATGATGAGCATCTTTTCATGTGCCTGTTGGCCATCCGTATATCTTCTTTGGAGAAATGTCTGTTCATGTCTCCAGCCCATTTTTTTTAAAGATTTTTATTTTTTTCCTTTTTCTCCCCAAAGCCCCCCGCCGTTACATAGTTGTATATTCTTCGTTGTGGGTCCACCTAGTTGTGGCATGTGGGATGCTGCCTCAGCGTGGTTTGATGAGCAGTGCCATGTCCGCGCCCAGGATTCGAACAAACGAAACACTGGGCCGCCTGCAGCAGAGCGCGCGAACTTAACCACTCGGCCACGGGGCCAGCCCCTCCAGCCCATTTTTTGATCGGGTTGTTTGATTTTTTGTTGTTGAGTTGTGAGAGTTCTTTATATATTATGGATATTAAGCCTTTGTCAGTATATGACTTACAAATATTTTTTCCCAGTTAGTGGGTTGTTTTTTTGTTTCAATCCTGTTTTCATTTGCCTTGAAGAAGCTCTTTAGTCTGATGAAGTCCCATTTGTTTATTCTTTCTATTGTTTCCCTTCTCTGAGAAGACATGGTGTCTTTTATTTGTGGTGCTCTTAAGTGTTCTGCTGTTGAAACCATCTTTATACATTTTTTTTTTGTTTGGAATGTGTAATATAAGAATTATTTTTCTTTGAATGCTGGGAAAATTTTAAAAAATAATTTCATCACTGCTCTTTTCTGCTTGTTATTTAATTAATTTTCTCATTCGCTTTGTATTGGGTTTGTCTTTTTGTGTCTTTTTCTGGTTTGTTTTATCTGTTTTGACTTGTCATCTGTTTACATAGTTATCCGTCTTAATTTCAAATGTATCAATAAATAATAGAGAATATTTGCCACAAAAGCTATTAATCTTTTTTATTAACTGTAGTTTTTACTTCTGGCTTTATTAATTCACATTTTCTTTCCTTTTACAAATGAATGAAGCTATTGATTTGTGTTGTGTCTTCTCAATGAATTAGCTTAATTTTTTTCTACTATATTTTCCATTTTGTTTATCTCTTCTTTTGAGATTATTATTGTCATTTACTTTTTGGCTTGTAATTTTGTTCCACTTCTAAAATCTCAGTTCATTTTGCTCTTTTTTTCTTAATAACTAAGGTATTTAGAGTGGTAAAATTTTTTTTAGTAGACTCCTGTGTATTTTGATTAAATTGGTATTTCTGTTTAAGACATTTTATTATGGTCTGCAATATTTTTTTAATCTGTTCACACTTTAGGAAAGATGTTATATATTTCTTTAAGTTAAAATATAACATTATTTATTACACTGTGCGTAACTACATATTAAACATAAAATATGTATATATTTTATACATACATTATTTCCAAATGAATGACATCTTTTAACTTAATCTGAGGGGCCGGCCCAGTGGTGCAGCGATTAAGTTCACACATTCTGCTTTGGCAGCCCGGCGTTTGCTGGTTTGGATCCCGGGCATGAACCTATGCACCGCTTGTCAAGCCATGCTGTGGCAGGCATCCCACATATAAAGTAGAGGAATATGGGCACGGATGTTAGCTCAGGGCCAGTCTTCCTCAGCAAAAAGAGAAGGATTGGCGGCAGATGTTAGCTCAGGGCTAATCTTCTTTAAAAAAAAAAATTTGTTATGAGAATTGAGTATGTGTTTTTAATTTCTATTGTTTTGGATTTAACAAGGAAAATAATGACTCCTAATTTCATGTGTTAATAGTTTGCTCTCTTTTAGTTACTTCTCTAAAGAAATTGAAATCACGTTGTATATGTTACTTATTAATTTTTTCCATACCATAGTGTGAACATTTCCTCGTGTAATTAAATAATTATTTTAAAAATACTTTTAATGGCCGCAAATTATTGTAAAGATCTTTCATAAGCTATTTAATGAGAGCAGTTTTGTTGGCTATTTAGATTGTGTTACAGTACCTTTATTTATATTTTTAATTTAAATTTTATGTATTTTTAAAAACACATACACATGGCATGAAATTCAAAGGGAACCAAAGGGTTGTCTCTTTTCCCAATGTTCCTTCCCTGTGGAGCAATCAGTGTTACTAGATTGTGCTTCTTTTCAGGACTGGTTTTTGTATAAATAAGCAAATACATTTGCACTTTTTTATTTTTCACACAAATGGCTGTCTGCATCTTACTTTTTTTCACTCAGTATACCGTGGAGATGATTCATATCAGTATATGAAAAAACCTTATTAATTTTTTTTTTAATTAATGTTATGATAGATTACAACCTTGTGAGATTTCAAAAACCTTATTAATTTTAAGGCTGCAGAGTGTTCATGTATATAGATGCACCATAATTTATTTAAGCAGACTAGTATTTGTAGATATTTAAGTCAAAACTGTATTTGAGATTTGCTTCTTATTTTTAAAGTGTAGATCTTTTGAGTCTATTCTTTCTTCTGCTCCTCTTCTTTGAGACAGTTTTGCCTATCTTAGTGAGGAATGGATCAGGCTGACAACTGTCACTGTCTTATAGGAGTTACCGACTGCTTTAAAGAAATGATCAGCTCACTTCTTTGGGGGTTAGGGGAGGACATTAGGCATAGGAGGTGGTATTAAGGAATCCTGAGATTAGAGGTCCTAACAGTGCAAATTTGTTTAAAATGTGAAATGTGATAACATAAAAAATGCATGACATAAAAGTAGTTCTTAAAGGATTATAAAGTGAACACCTGTGTGACCCCATCCAGGTCAAGAAATAGAACATTGCCCATTTGCTACTCCCTTCTGTGCCCCTGATGGTAGTCACTTTTCCTGACAGTTATGGTATTCATGTTGATTCTCTGTACAGCTTTTTAACCTAATTATGTATTCCTAAGCAATGTAGTAAAATTGTGCTTATTTTTGGAACATTTCCTGTAATGTGAAATTTTGTAGCCCCAGGAGCAGTCTTGAAGAGGAAGAGTCCTAAAAGGTGTATGGGGAGTGAAGGGGCAAGGAGTCCTACTCAGGTTGTCTTAATGAAGTCTGAGACTTCAGCCTTAATATTATTAGATGAACTTGAGATCTTTTTTGTACCAGGTGATGGAGCTATATCTTCACTGTTGCCAGGATTCTGGAATGAGCTGTGTTTGGTTCTGCTGTGACCAGGGCATGATCCTGCCTGGAGGTCTCTTTATGTGTCTATTCTGTTCCTACTCGTGTTCCTGTGCTGGGCAGTTTTAACTGTGTTCATGTTTAAGAATTCCTGTGGATTGCAAAAAAAGAAAAAAATTATTTCTAAACTCATACATTTGTTTTTTTTCTTTGATAATCTGTAAAAGCTATGGAATTTAATCCTGGGCTTTATTCGTAAATGCTTGTTCCCCTCTCCCATTTAGGCACCTCGAAAGCTTGAGCAAATCAAGTTTTCCCCTTTTTTGTGCAGAGTAATTTGCATTTTCTGTAAACATATGGAGAAAGTGGCATTGTGTGATAGATCATGCTTGATTTTTAAAAACAATATTTTTTTATAAAAAGGCTGTAGAAATAATTTCTAGTTCACTTTTATAGTTGTTACTTTTTAATTTTTCTGATGCTACTTATACCACAACCTAATACACATACAAATTTATGTAAAACTGAGACCAAAATTTTATGAACTGCACCCTTATTATGTACACTTACTCTGAAATCATTTATTCTCTTCTGATTTCATTAAACATAGATTGATTGGGAACCCATTAAATTGTCTGCAGGATCCCTCGGTAGGTTGCTGCCCACAGTTGGATAGGTCTTTGATTTTCTAGAGGAAGAGGTTGGCTCCCGGGGATTAACCTGAGTTAGGCAAACTAGTGTCGTGGTGAGGTTAAGAGCATGGACTTTGGAGCAGGACAGAGTTGGGCTTGACTCCTGGCTCTGCCACTTGCCAGTTGTTTGACCAGGGCAAGCTAGTCAGCATTCTTGGGCCTCAGCTTTCTATAAAATGGGAATGGCACTTCTTGTCTCGGGGTTATGAGGATTAAATGAGAGAATGTATGGCTGTAAGGTAAGCATTAATACACAGCAGCTGTTATTAACTATTATTACTTGTTTCAGGACTTAATAGTGTTTCTGACTTCTAGCCTAGTGCTCTTGGTACAGATTGCAGAATCTACTATGACAGGAGTTATGGGACAGCGTTAAGTAACAGAACAGGTGGATAGGAATTGCTTAGTTGATCTGCTCACCCTTTGAGATGAGTTCATGTGACCACGGGGTCTGTGTTCCCCAACTCTGCTAGTTTATTACAGGAGTGGGAACTGCCTAAAGCATCAGACAGTCCCAGTGCCTTCAGTGCAGAAGAGTTGGTCTTCTGTCCTTCTTCATGGGCAGGAGGTTGAAGCTAAAGCGTGCGTTTAAATAAAGGTAGCAGTAATACTGTACATTCAGGTATCTTTGTAATGAAATTAAAAAAACTGAACTGGTCGGATAACTCTAGATCAGTAAGATGATAGAAGAAGGAAGAAGGGGCACTTTGTTGAATGGCAGAGACAGTGACCTCTTACTACGTCTGAGACTGAAGGGGAGCCCTTGATTTAATCTGCCCTCAGGTATTCTAGAGCGAGTAAGAATTTGACTTTAAAACTCTTCCCTAGGGGCCGACCCCGTGGCCCAGTGGTTAAGTTTGGGTGCTCTGCTTCGGCGGCCCAGGGTTTTGCTGCTTCGGATCCTGGGCACCACTCGTCAGGCCATGCTGAGGCGGCGTCACACATGCCACAAATGGAAGGACCCACAACGAAAATATACAACTATGAACTGGGGGGATTTGGAGAGAAAAAAGCAAAAAAAAAAGATTGGCAACAGTTGTTAGCTCAGGTGCCAATCTCTAAAAAATAAAATACAATAAAGCTCTTCCCTACTTTCTACTGTTCTTCCCATGTTTGGCATGCACTCCTGAGGTCAGAAGAACAGATCTTTATGGGTGTTATGCTGCTGAAATTAATATCCCATTAGATTGCTGGTAGAGTCACAGTTTTTTGTGGAATGTGAAAGCTGAGTTGTATATATATATATATATGGTAGGTAGTGCTTTTCAAGTGTCAGCTTCCTCAACCAGTGAGATCCCATCCAGATCCTGAGGAAAATCCAGGTGTGATGGAGGAAGTACCTACGTGCTTTCTGGAAATGGTGACCTAAGATGAGGCCACTCTGCTTTCTGTTTTTCCCACAGATTTTGAAGCCAGCTTCATAAGGCTCTTGGACAAAATAACTAATGGTTCTCGAATCGAAATAAATCAGACAGGTAAGCTCCTTTTTTCTTCCCATTGCTGAAAGCACCTACACGTGCTACTTAAATATTCCTCTGTTTCTCACTCCTTTTGATGTTATAAATATTGTGCTCAGATGAAAAGACCCAGTTTTCTGTCTGTGATACAATTGTCTGGAGATGTATATGAAATCTGCCAATTTAAGGGGCACACACTTGATTTAAGGAAGTTAGAAGAATGAAACTTTCAAATCAACAAGCAACCACTTCCTCTTTTTTAACAATATATTTTATACCTAACATTTACCTACAACTTTTCAAAGTCCATTTATATACTTATATTGTCACATTAAAATCTTACAACAAACTCTGAGGTAATTGTATGTGCTGAATTTTATTGTTTTATTTTGCCTTTCAAAAGAAGTTTGTACAAGTATATGCAAAAAATGTGAAAAATCCCTTCACCTGTTTCCTCTTCCACTCTCCCCGGGGGCAGCCACAGTCACAGCCTGGGGTGTGTGCCTTTGTTTCATTTATATGCATTTGCTTACATGGGCACCTTGTATCTCAAACCATCAAAAGGGTCATGCTCTTCATATTATCCTGCAGCTAACTATTTTTTACTAGCACACATGTCTCAGAGAACTTTCCCTGCCTGGCACATGCAAGTCCCTCTCAGTATTTCAATGGCATTTAGGTGGTTTCTAGCTCTTTGTTTGCTATTAGAAACTCTTGTATCTATATTGTGTAGGATACCATGGCCAGCATCCTTTGGCCAACTCCATGAACTATGTACCTTTGCATGTGTATTCATCAAAGGAAACTCTCACCTTTCTCATAGGTTGGCTCTCTTAAGAAAGAAGACAAGCTTGGCTTTCTAAGTGACCATCCACCACATCAGACTCATTGACCTGTAGCTGCATTCAGCCATACCTTGTAGAGAACAGGTTTCAGGCATGAGACTTCAGATGCCCTTTGCAAGCTATGAGTCCCTTAGTCTTCCTTGGCTTGAAGTTCTTGGAGATTTTTTCAGCAATTTTTATTGGCGAATCAGAGGGCAGGTAATTCTAACATCTGCAGCTTAGGTTGGGAAATGAGATATTTACATGATCCTGCTTCCACTTCATCCCATCCTGCCTGCCCCTCTCAAGTAAAAGCCTTCATTCTGATAATCTGGTCAATTTCTCATTTGGTTAATTTGAAGGCATAAACAGATTTGCAGAGTTTAGTGGTTATGTAGTCTTCTTTTGGCTTTTTGACCTAAAGGATTGGTTTTATGACTCTAATAATATTTAGAATAAGTAATGTAGAATCTTTCCCTTAGAGAAGTGTGGGAAGAATATGATTCTGATTGTGATTGTTGGGATTTTGGTTTTTAATATAGTAAAACCTAAGTTTATTTTATGAAACTCTCAAGAACGACTTTCCTTTTGAGTGACTGAACACATCTCCTTCCTCTGAAATTTGCTTATTGGTAAATTGTGCCAGAAGACATTGCAAAACATTTGAGCAACAAAAATACCTAGTTCACCCATTTATAACCCTCAGATCATCTAGAGTATTTTACTTTTCTTCCCCCTCCAATATGTAAATCCAGTAAGAAACTTTTTGGATGATACGAATATGTGAAAGAGTGAATAAAGATAATAAAGAGTTTCCACTAAAGCTATTCAATAATTTTATTTATTACTATTAAATTAAAATAGCTACTGTTAATGGCATTAAGTGCCATAAAGTACTTGTTTGGTGACTGTGATATATGAGAAATCTCATTTCAAGGGCCTAGAAGACGCTGGTTGCTGGTATGATGATTTCAGAACATCATTTGTAACGCCTCCCTGCCCCTCATCAGCAGAGTCTAAAAGTGTGCTCCTCGGAGGCTAGGGTGTCCGTTAGAATCTCTCCTCTGTGCCCTGCCACGACTTTGGCAATTTGGGTGGCTTGGGGAGGGGTTTGATTTATTACTGTTTATTAAATTACACTGGCAGTTTATTATTGTTACAAGGGCTTGACAGTAATGAGTCAGCTTTTGGATTGAACTGTGGGCTCTTAGGAATGGCATTTTGAACTCTCTTGGATGCCCTTGTCAGACTTCCCCTTTGCGACTCACTGCCTTCATTGCCTGTGTGATACTTTTTTTTTCCTGCTGAATGTGGCTTTCTTTCCTCCCGTGTAAGGAACGACGTTATATTATCAGCCTGGCCTCCTGTATGGTGGATCTGTGGAACATGACTGTAGTGTCCTTCGCAGCATTGGCTATTACCTGGAGAGTCTTCTTTGCCTGGCTCCATTTATGAAGCACCCGTTAAGAATAGTTCTGCGAGGAGTGACCAATGACCAGACTGACCCTTCGGTGAGTAGTGGGGCCAAACCAAACCATGGTGTGATTTTTGTTTTGTCTCTTGGCACAAGTGAACTTTTGAGAAACAAGTGCCTGATAAAGCACAGGTTTATTGTTGAGCCTATTTGTTTTGTTGTTTTCCTTGAGATTTAGAGATTAATCACTCTAGGAGGCAGATGAACCAAGACTTGTAATCGTCAAATTCAGTGACAATTGTTAACATTCATCAAGGTGCCTTTCATTGTTGTGTCTAAGAACCTTCAGAACAGATGCTTGCAGTCTCGTCATCGTTGACATGAAATATGGCTCTGATGGCTGAAGTGTATGGGAGTGGAGCTTTCATGAGGTCATGTGATAGCTGAGGCTGGAAGGCAGCAGATCAAAAGTTTAGACAGAAAATAATCTCTCCTTGGCATTGCTGCAGCGTGATCTTGACTTGCTCAGGCTTCAACCGTAAACTTTAGCACTTTCTTCTTCCAAGAAGAATTTGCAGGTTTAGAAAAAAGGCATAAGGGCAACGAAGGTATATGTGAGCTTTGATAGTGTATGGGCACCAGCAAGCTTCTTATTAAACACGCTAATTTTCCTCCACGTATGGAGAGGATACTTTAATATACAGGTGGAATTTTCACTGTAGCCACCACAACTGTCTTAGTGCCAGTCTGGGATGGGTTTTGTGTGTGTGTGTGTGTGTGTGTGTGTGTGAGAGAGAGAGAGAGAGAGAGAGACAGAGAGAGATTAGGGAAGTCCTGTGTCCAGGCCTGCCTTAGATCTCTTCTTGGGTGGGACGGATGCCCATCTTTGGATGCTCTCCTGTCTAGAGACGGTATCTTAGAGCTGAGGGCTGTGTAGCTTTCCTAACCAGGGAAGACCAGTTAGGTGGTGTGGTGAATCCTGAAGTGGAGACTGCTGGTATTCACCGAGACACTATGGTTAATGTGTTCTTAGGCATTAAAAGACTTATTCCCCAATTCTTGGGAATTCAGGTACATAAACTCTTTTCCTAGAATCCCAAGTACAGTGCAAGATCTGGAATTCTTAGCTGTAAAGGAATGTTGCATAAACTGTTTAGAATTTTAAACTAATTTCAAATGATTGCTTTCTTCCTGCATTTTCTGGAATATTCTAGGAAATGGGTCCTTCAGTTAAAAGTGTGACGAGGTCTGTATACTTAGATTGGAGTGGGGAGGAAGGTGCCTTGAATAATGGGAAAAGGCCCTGAAGTCTATAGGTGACTGGTGCTGTTGGTCCCAGTTTTGTACTGTTTTTCTCTAATTGCTAATAATCTTAAAAGCTCTTATCACTGGCAATATTTTAACAGATTTTGTGTATTAATAGTGACAAAGATTAGTTGACAAGTTCCCCAGAAATAGTACTTAACTCTTTTATGCAGAGTTAAAAAAAAATCTGTTTTCGTATGCTGCAGGACTATCTGCTTTTGCAAACTGCATGACTAAAATGACCTTGGTTAGTCTCTGGCTGCAGTCCAGTATAAAATAAATACATCTAATCCGGGATAAAGAGTAACTTCTTCAGCCTGTGGCTCCTTCATTTCGAGCTTTCTCTTTAATGTCTGGTTTCTCCATCAGTTCATGTCTGCATTTACTCTCTGCACACAAGGATGAGTACAATGAGTTCTGCTCTTAGGGGACTCGGTCTCATGGGGTGGACAGCTGTGAACACAGCTAGGGAGACCACAAGGCTGAATACTTCTGGGATCTGATAGAGATATAAGCAAAGTTTGAGGGTTGGGGAAGGTTTTCTAGAGGAAGGGAAGCCACAGAGTCAGTCTGGGTTTTAGGAAGATAACTCTGGAGGCCGAATGAAGAATGAATTGGAGAGGTGTCAACTTGCTTGAACATTATGGAGATGGAAGTGGAAAGGAAAGGACAGATATGAAGTACAGTGTGGAAGGGAGACTTCGTAACTTGACAGCTAATTGGAGATGGGATAGGAGGAAGTGGTTATAAATAACTCCATGATTTCTGTCCTGGTTGACTTGAAGGATAGTGATCAGAAAGAGTTTGATACAGGAAAGAGGGAAGTTTTGGTAGGCCAATGGGTGTTATGTTTGATTTTGGTCCTGTTCTCTGGGATATTGGTGGGATATCCATATGGGGATATCTAGTTAGCAGTTGGAGCTTCAGAGATAGGTCATGAGGATCTCACCTACTGATACTTAAATCCCTAGGAGAATGAGATTGACCAGTGTGGAGGTTGAACCCTGGTGGCTTTGTAGTTGAATTAATCATACAGGTGTTTTCCTTTGGCTTGCACAGTCTGGTGGTGTGTGTATCTGAATTGGTTGTTCCTGTTTGAAACCTCAGATTTTATGTTATAGGAGGTTGATGTGGCAGTGCTGGATGACTGTTCCTCCAGATAGCCATCAGTTTGAGCTGAGTATCAGCTGCCCTCTTTGGATAAGACGTGAGCTCTCCAGTTATCTTGGGGTCTTAGCTGACTTCATCATTAATTTAAATTCCCTTTCTGGCCTCTGTGGGTGTTAGTTTTTGTCCGTAGTCCCGGGGACTGAGAATAGAAGAAGAGGAAATGAATGTTTAACGTGTGAGTGGGGCAAGAGGAGCTGGAGACAGTGGCTGTGGAGATAGAAGTGTTTGGAGAAGCCAAGCAGGAGTTGAGTCCTAAGAGTCGGGATGACCGAGAGAGCCAGTCTTTGCAGGAGTTGCGTTAGGATTGGACAGGGAGATTCAGCGGTGAGAAGTTTTATTGACCTTTGAGAGAGCAGTGTCATTGGAGAGTAAGGACAGTCACAGGTTCAGGAATAAGTAGAAAAGAGAACCACGGAAAGTTAGAGGTTCTTCCAGAAGGCTAGATAGGATGACTCCTGCAGAGCTGAGGTTGGGAATTTTTTTTAAATGAGGGGAAATTTGAGCTTGCTTATAGGCCAAAGAGAAGCTGTGATGCAGAAGGAAAGAATTAAATAAAAGGGGTTGGGGGATTTAATAAGGGTAACAACTCCTGCATAAGTCCAGAGGGGGATGAAGATATGGAGCAGAAGTGACAGGATGAGCTTTACAAATGGGTAGGGACTATTTTTTCCTCAGAACTTCCTCAAAAGAAAAGTTGCAGGAGGTCTCCTTTGAATCTCAGTGATTTGGCACCGGAGCCCCTGGTAGATATTTATTGGTGCTATCGACTTGCTCAAATGGTGAGTGAGGATTTCATTCTTTTTCATTACCCTCCTGGAAGGGAAAAAGAAGTACAATAAAGTCTGTTGTGTGCTGGGCACTGTTCTAGGTGTACAGAGGTACGTATATATGTATCCATTTTTATTTAATTCTTGTACCAACCCTGTGAGAACCCTGTTCTTGTCACTGTTTCAGACAAAGTAACTGAGAGCAAGTTTCTTTCCTTTTTCTGTTTGGCATGGCTCTGATTACATTTCTACCTGTTGATTGATTGACTGAACTGAAGGGTGATGCCTTTGCTCTCAGGTGCTACTTGAGTCAGACTTTTGCGTTTTCTCTCTAACCACAGAATGACTGCTCAGTTTCCCTTAAGCAGAACTTGCAGACCACCCCCACTCTGCTAAAACTAGTGTGCAGAGCTGGAGGAGACTGTGGAGCGTGTCCATTCCAGACCCTGGTTTCATTCAGCAGGAAACCAGGGCCCCGGGGAGATAGGGAAGTGTCCAGGTCACATAGGTGGTAAGAGGCAGAGTGAGACTCAAGCCCACATCTGCTTTTCCAGCCCTTGTCCACCGCACCAAGTTGCCTGCCCTCCACGTCAGATGGAGATTGATTTAGGAGACAGGATCACACCTGGAGTTACACTTGGACTTCTGACTGACCCTCAGATTTTACTTCATCCTTTATGACTCCAAATATAGGTAGGATGAGCCAGAAAGGATACTCAGTTTTCTCACTTTTCTTTTCCTCAGGAGAGCTGGTGGCTGCCTGGTTCCAGGGAGTCATGCAGGCAGAGTAACTTGCATCCTTGCATCCCCCACTTCTCCAGAAGGCTTGGCCTTCTCCCCAGATGCCCTTAATACTAACCTAGACTGAATTCTTTTTGGTTCTGGCAATCCCAAATACATATTTTAAGTTTTGGGGTGTGTTTAGCTTTAATATTTAATTGAAATTAGCTATAATCTTATGAGTTTTATTAGTAACTGCTTCTGCCCCACCCAATCTATTCTGAACATTTTCCTAGGCTTCATAGGTCATTTCTACCTCTGGTTAATTTTCTGATATCAGAATATGTAGTTGGGGCCTATTCGCTGCTCCATAGCCTTATTGGAATATCATTCTATTGAATCTTCCCATGTTGGAGTTGGTAGCAATTTGGAGACAGGCTGAACCCCTTACCTCAGAGACAAGGAAATTCAGACATTTGGGATTTTCTTGTCTGAGGCCACACAGCTGACTAGCGGCAGAGCCTGAAGCAGGACCAGGGCCTTCCCTACACCCTCTGCTCATGCTGCTGGCCCTCTTGTTCCATTGGGAACAAGTAAGGGAGTCGTTTTCTTTCCCATGTTGCAGTTGAGGCAGCATTTGCTGAATTGTTAGAGAAACGTGATTTGAATGTCGTCCTTATACTCTATGAGGAATCTACAGATGAACAAGAAAGGACCCCAGGCCTCTTCCCAGTTCTGAATAGGGAAGAAATAACAGTAACACTTGGCACAGCCATGCCATGAACTGTGCAGGTTGGGATTTGTGCTGCTCCCACTCCCTCGTGGACTCACCACCTACCCTTCAACTGCCTGTGGGGTGGGCGTCAGCAGGGTTCTTAGGAAGCCGTTGAGCAGTTCGTTTGGTTTGCTTTGGCTCGGACTGCTACTGGCTCTGAACGTTTTAAACAACCATGTTAGAAAAAGATTAATGAAAAAGGGTATTTTCTTCCATAGTGTTTATACCTAAAAGAATGAGCTTAGGTCCCAGTTTGTTTTCTGTATGAGCCCAGCAGTTTGTTAATGCTTTTTGCATGATGCGTGTGATGCTCACGATGATAACTTGTAAGGTAGATGTAAGTCTCCATGTCATAAATGAGGAAGGGGGCTCAGAGGAGCCAGTGGCTTGTAAAAGCTCGGCCTTACTCGGGAGCAGAGCCAGCCCATGCCTGCAGTTGTAAGCCAGCATCCTTTCTCTTTACTAGACTGTATCATCTACCTGGTTGCTAAGCCTCAACCAACTTCATAGACTCTTTCTTCTTTCCATCTTCTCTAGGCTTTTGTTTGGTGAGGAAGAGTGGCCCTGGGCTGACATCTGTTGCCAATCTTCCTCTTTTTGCTTGAGAAAGATTCTCCCTGAGCTAACGTATGTGGCAGTCTTCCTCTATTTTGTATAGAGGGATGCTGCCACGACATGGCTTGGTGAGCGGTACGTAGGTCCGTGCCCAGGATCCAAACTGTGAACCCTGGGCTGGCGAAGTGGAGCGTGTGACCTTAACCACTGCAGCACTAGGCTGGCCACTGCTCAAGGTTTAATTAAACCTTTTTTTCTGAAATAATTCTGCAGGTTGATGTTCTTAAGGCAACAGCCCTTCCTCTACTGAAACAGTTTGGGATTGATGGTGAATCGTTTGAGCTAAAGGTAAGAATGTATGAATTGTTGGCTGTATATATCTGCATAAAACGTTTTCTTATCAGCTCATTGGAAGAGCTGTATGACTCTGTGTGTGTGTATTACATTTGAAGTCATCATTTTTGAGAAGACACACAGGACTCGTGAACCAAACGTTATAGACTTCAAGTGAAAGGGACACTTGAGTAATGACGATAGTAGCCAGCAGTTACATTGCACTTACTTTGTGGTAGGCACTGTCATAAGCATTCCATGTATATTAACTCCTTAATTCCTTATAACAGCTGCATCCGTGTCACTCAGCTAATAAGTAGTGGAGCCAGGATTCTGGCCATATTGCCTCCCTAATCTAGATCAACCTGGATGCCCCTGAGAATTATCAGTATTTTCAAAAACTAGTAGAAGTAATGTAACATCTGTTTGTTTGCCGTTGAAAGGAATTGCATCAATCAAGTGTGATAACACTGGATGTCTTAAGCTGTTTAGAATCTCTGCTTTTTAAACTGGTGTTTTTAAACATGGGAAATGACTTCATTTTTATTTAATAGTATAGAGTTTTGATAGATCAGTTAATTGCATAGAAGGAGAAATAAGTTCCTGATGGTTAAGAAATGGGATTAGCTCACGAACTAGGTCAATCTCTCTTTTTAAGGATGAAGAAATAGGTCCTGGTGGTAGAGTGACCTGCCTGGCTTTGATGGGACATGCTGGCTCTGTGTCTGCCGTTCTTTCTGAGACATGATGGGGTGTATTTGCTTAGCATGTGCCCTCTTGGAACTAACATAAGGTGCTGTTAATCTTGAAGAGATGGACAAGTTGAATGTGAAAGGGCTGTCTGCTTTCTAAGGAAGAGCTCCTTGGTGAAACCTCACTGGGTTGGGTGTCAGTCATCCACTCTTTGCTACAACCTTGCCTCTTCTTTCTCACCACATGTGCAGATTGTGCGACGGGGAATGCCTCCTGGAGGAGGAGGTGAAGTGTTTTTCTCATGCCCTGTGAGGAAAGTCCTGAAGCCCATTCAGCTCACAGATCCAGGAAAAATCAAACGTATCAGAGGAATGGCGTATCCTTTGCATTTGGTTCAGATTTCTTATTTTTTTCCTCTCCTCACTAAGATAAGAATGACTCATAATAACTTCACTTCTTCCCAAGGTTATTTATGTTTTAGAGAACAATCTTGGAAGAGTCTTAACAGTGATATTGTAATTGTTGGCTGAGATAAGATACTTTATTGTCTGCTTCACCATGACTAGATTGATTGGTTGATTCATTTTCGTCTTTTCGTTAATGCTTAAGCAAATGGCTCCCATGTATGTGATACTCTCTTGAGGTCTTTGGTTTGGGTGCCACCAATGCACTGCCACCCTTCCCTCAGAAGAGCTCATCGTCTGGTGGAGGAAACAAATATGCAAACACATAGTTCTGATGTAAGGTGTAAAATGATATGGACATATGTGCAGTGGGCTGGGAGAGCTAAGAGTAGAGAGTGGCTAATTTTATCTGAAGAATGTAGGAGGACTGAGATAATAATAGTATCTACTATTTATTAAGTGCTTATTCTGCATGCACTTTGATAATCACTTTATATACTTATTTTTTAAAATCTAATTTATTGCAGTATGATTGACATCCAAAAGGTTGTACATATTGAATTTATACAACTTGATGAGTTTGGAGATAAGTATACACCTTTAAAACACAATCAATGCCATAAATATGTCTCTCACCTCCAGAAGTTTCCTCTTCCACTCTTTTTTTGTTGTTGTTCTTTGGGATAACGCTTAACATGAGATCTACCCTCTTAGCAAGTTTTTCTTTTTGGTGAAGAAGATTGGCCCTGAGCTAATATCTGTTGCCAGTCTTCCTGTTTTTGCTTGAGGAAGATTGTTGCTGAGCTAACATCTGTCGCAGTCTTCCTCTATTTTGCATGTGGGGCACTGCCACAGCATGGCTTGATGAGCTGTGTGTAGGTCTATGCCTGGGATCTGAACCTGCAAACCCCAGGCTGCTGAAGCAGAGCACACAAACTTAACCACTATGCCACTGGGCCGCCCCCACCCCCACTTAGCAAATTTTTGAGTACACAATACAGTATTATTGTACTATAGGCAATATAGTACTATAAGCATTATGCACAGTAGATCTCTAGGACTTATTCATCTTGTCTAACTGAAACTTTGTACTCTTTGACCAAAACGTCCCCGTTTCTGCCTCCCGCTAGCCCCTGGCAACTAGCATTCTACTCTCCACCTCTGTGAGTTTGACTCCTTTAGATTCCTCATGTAAGTGGGATCATGTAGTATTTGTTCTTCTGTGTCCGCCTTATTTCACTTAGTACAGTGCCCTCCTGGTTCACACCTGTTGTCACAAATGACAGGGTTCCCTTCTTTTTAAATGTTTAGTAATACTCCATTGTGTGTAAGTATCATGTTTTCTTTATCCATTCATCTGTTGATGGACATTTATGTTGCTTCTATATCTTGGCTGTTGTGAATAATGCTGCAATGAACATGAAAGTGCATGTATCTCTTAGAGATCCTGTTTTCAATTCCTTTGGATGTATACCTAAAAATGGGATTGCTAGATCATGGCAGTTTTATTTTTAATTTCTTGAGGAACCTCCATACTGTTTTTCGTAGTGGCTGTACCAATCTGTATTCCTACCAACAGAGTATAAGGGATCCCTTTTCTCCACACCCTTGCCAACACTTATTTTTTGTTTTTTTGTTTTTAATAGTTATTCTAACAGGTTGAGGTGATATCTCATTGTGGTTTTTACTTATATTTCCCTGATGATTAATGATGTTGAGCACTTTTCCGTGTACCTCTGGCCATTTGTTTGTCATCTTTGGAGAAATGTCTATTTAGGTCCTTTGCCAATTTTTAAATCAGGTTTGTCTTGCTATTGAGTTATATGAGTTCCTTATAATTTTTTATTTTAACTCTTTATCAGATATATGATTTGCAGATTTTTTTAAATCTGATACATGATTGCAAATGTCTCTAATTCTGTAGTTTGCCTTTTCAATTTGTTGATTGTTTCCTTTGCTGTGCTTTTTAGTTTGATGTAATTTCATTTGTCTATTTTTCCTTCTGTTGCCTGTGTTTTTGGTGTCATATCTAAGAAATCATTGCCCAGGCTAAGAAGCTTTTCCCTTATTTTTTTTTTTTTTTATTGAGTTATTGATAGGTTACAATCTTGTGAAATTTCAATTGTACATTAATGTTTGTCAGTCATGTTGTAGGTGCACCACTTCACCCTTTGTGCCCACCCCCCACCCCACCTTTCCCCTGGTATCCACTAAACTGTTCTTGGTCCATAGTTTTAAATTCCTCATTATCTTTCTCTGGCTGGCTTATTTCACTTAACATAATTCTCTCAAGGTCCATCCATGTTATTGCAAATGGAATGATTTTGTTCTGTTTTGTAGCTGAGTAGTATTCCATTGTATATATGTACCACATCTTTATCCATTCATCTGTTGATGGGCGCTTAGGTTGCTTCCACGTCTTGGCTATTGTAAACAGTGCTGCAATAAACATTGGGGTGCACAGGACTTTTGGGATTGCTGACTTCAGGCTCTTTGGATAAATACCCAGTAGTGGGATGGCTGGATCGTATGGTAGTTCTATTTTTAGTTTTTTGAGGAATCTCCATACTGTTTTCCATAGTGGCTGCACCAGTTTGCATTCCCACCAGCAGTGTATGAGGGTTCCTTTTTCTCCCCAACCTCTCCAACATTTGTTGCTATTAGTTTTAGATATTTTTGTCATTCTAACGGGTGTAAAGTGATATCTTAGTGTAGTTTTGATTTGCATTTCCCTGGTGATCAGCGATGATGAGCATCTTTTCATGTGCCTATTGGCCATCAGTATATCTTCTTTGGAGAAATGTCTGTTCATGTCTCCAGCCCATTTTTTGATTGGGTTGTTTGATGTTTTGTGATTGAGTTGCGAGAGTTCTTTATATATTAAGGATATTAAGCCTTTGTCAGATATATGACTTGCCAATATTTTTTTCCCAGTTAGTGGGTTGTTTTTTTGTTTCAATCCTGTTTTCATTTGCCTTGAAAAAGCTCTTTAATCTGCTGAAGTCCCATTTGTTTATTCTTTCTATTGTTTCCCTTCTCTGAGAAGGCATGGTGTCCGAAAAGATCCTTTTAATACTGATGTCAAAGAGTGTACTGCCTAGGTTTTCTTCCAGAAGCCTTATGGTTTCAGGTCTCACCTTTAGGACTTTAATCCATTTTGAGTTTATTTTGGTGAATGGTGAAAAAGAATGGTCAATTTTCATTCTTTTACATGTGGCTTTCCAGTTTTCCCAGCACCATTTGTTGAAAAGACTTTCTTTTCTCCATTGTATGCCCTCAGCTCCTTTGTCAAAGATAAGCTGTCCGTAGATGTGTGGTTTTATTTCTGGGCTTTCAATTCTGTTCCATTGATCTGTGCACCTGTTTTTGTACCAGTACCATGCTGTTTTGATTACTGTAGCTTTGTAGTATGTTTTGAAGTCAGGGATTGTGATGCCTCCCGTTTGTTCTTTTTTCTCAGGATTGCTTTAGCAATTCGGGGTCTTTTGTTGCCCCATATGAATTTTAGGATTCTTTGTTCTAATTCTGTAAAGAATGTCATTGGGATTCTGATTGGGATGGCGTTGAATCTGTAGATTGCTTTAGGTAGAATGGACATTTTAACTATGTTTATTCTTCCAATCCATGTACATGGAATGTCTTTCCATCTCCTTATGTCGTCATCCAATTCTCTCAGAAAGGCCTTGTAATTTTCATTATATAGGTCCTTCTCTTCCTTAGTTAAATTTACCCCAAGGTATTTTATTCTTTTTGTTGCGATTGTGAATGGTATTGTATTCTTGAGTTCTTTTTCTGTTGGTTCATTACTGGAGTATAGAAATGCTACTGATTTATGCAAGTTGATTTTATACCCTGCAACTTTGCTGTAGTTGTTGATTACTTCTAACAGTATTCCAATGGAGTCTTTGGGGTTTTCTATATATAAGATCATGTCGTCTGCAAACAGCGAGAGTTTCACTTCTTCCCTCCCTATTTGGATTCCTTTTATTCCTTTTTCTTGCCTGATTGCTCTGGCCAGGACCTCCAGTACTGTGTTAAATAAGAGTGGTGATAGAGGGCATCCTTGTCTTGTTCCTGTTTTCAGGGGGATGGGGTTCAGTTTTTGCCCATTGAGTATGATGTTGGCTATGGGTTTGTCGTATATGGCCTTTATTATGTTGAGGTAGTTTCCTTCTATGCCCATTTTGTTCAGAGTTTTTATCATAAATGGCTGTTGGATCTTGTCAAATGCCTTCTCTGCATCTATTGAGATGATCATGTGGTTTTTATTCCTCAGTTTGTTGATGCGGTGTATCACGTTGATTGATTTGTGGATGTTGAACCATCCCTGTGTCCCTGGTATGAATCCCACCTGATCCTGATGTATGATTCTTTTGATGAATTGCTGAATTCTGGTTGCCAAAATTTTGTTTAGAATTTTTGCATCTATGTTCATCAGTGATATTGGCCTGTAGTTCTCTTTTTTCGTGGTGTCCCTGTCAGGTTTTGGTATCAGCGTGATGTTGGCCTCATAGAATGTGTTAGGAAGTGTTCCATCTTCCCTAACTTTTTGGAATAGCTTGAAAAGGATAGGTATTAAATCCTCTCTGAAAGTTTGGTAGAATTCCCCAGGAAAGCCATCTGGTCCTGGGGTTTTATTCTTTGGGATGTTTTTGATTGCTGTTTCAATCTCTTTCCTTGTGATTGGCCTGTTCAAATTGTCTGCTTCTTCTTGAGTGAGCTTTGGGAGATTGTAGGAGTCCAAGAATTTATCCATTTCCTCTAGGTTATCCATTCTGTTGGCATATAGTTTTTTGTAGTATTCTCTTATAATCTGTTGTATTTCTGCAGAGTCTGTTGTTATTTCTCCTCGCTCATTTCTGATTTTGTTTATTTGAGCTTTCTCCCTTTTTTTCTTTGTACGTCTGGCTAGTGGTTTGTCAATTTTATTTATCTTCTCAAAAAACCAGCTCTTTGTCTCATTGATCCTTTCTACTGCCTTTTTCATTTCAATAGTATTTATTTCTGCTCTGATTTTTATTATTTCTCTCCTTCTGCTGACTTTGGGCTTCATTTGTTCTTTTTTCTCTAGTTCAGTTAGGTGTGCTTTAAGGTTGCTTATTTGGGATTTTTCTTGTTTGTTAAGATGTGCCTGTATTGCGATGAATTTTCCTCTTAATACAGCTTTTGCTGTATCCCATATGATTTGGTATGGCATGGTATCATTTTCATGTTTCCAGGTATTTTTTTATTTCTTCTTTAATTTCTTCAATGATCCATTGCTTGTTCAGTAGTGTGTTGTTTAGTCTCCACATCTTTGTGCCTTTCTCAGCTTTTTTCTGGTAATTAATTTCTAGCCTTATAGCACTATGATCTGAGAAGATGCTTGTTATTATTTCAATTTTTTTAAATTTGTAGAGGCTTGCCTTGTTTCCCAACATGTGGTCTATCCTAGAGAATGTTCCATGTGCACTTGAGAAGAATGTGTATTCAGCTCTTTCAGGGTGGAGTGATCTATATATGTCTATTAAGTCCAATTGTTTTAGTTTTTCATTCAGCTCCACTATTTCCTTGTTGATTTTCTGTCTGGATGATCTGTCCATTGATATGAGTGGGGTGTTGAGGTCCCCTACTCTTATTGTGTTGTTTTTAACATCTTCCTTTAGGTCTGTTAATAGTTGCTTTATGAATCTTGGTGCTCCTGTGTTGGGTGCATAGATATTTATAAGCGTTATTTCTTCTTGATGAAGTGTCCCTTTGATCATTATATATTGTCCCTCTGTGTCTCTCTTTACCTGCCTTATTTTGAAATCCACTTGGTCTGATCGGAGAATTGCAACACCTGCCTTTTTTTCCTTGCTATTTGCTTGAAGTATTGTCCTCCACCCCTTCACCCTGAGTCTATGTTTGTCCTTGGGGCTGAGGTGTGTTTCTTGGAGGCAACAAACTGTTGAATCTTGTTCTTTAATCCATTTTGCCACTCTGTGTCTTTTTATTGGAGAGTTCAATCCGTTCATATTGAGAGTGATTATTGATGCATGTGGACTTAATGCTGTCAATCTGTCGCTCATTATCTTGTTTTCCTGTGTTTCTTTTCCTGTGTGCTTTAGACTACCCATTTAATACTGCAATTTCTTATGCTGGGTTTCTTAGATTTTTCCTTATCTATGATTTGTGACTCTGTTCTGTACTTTATTTTAGTGTCTACCTTGAAGTTTGTATTTAGAATCTTGTGTATAATATAGTCTATTCTCTGGTGGTCTCTTACTTACTCGACCACTACTGATTTAGACCCTTTGCTCTTCCCCTCCTAAATAATTATTTTCATTTTTTATTCCAACTCGTCTTATTAATTTGTAGTTAGAGTGCTAAGATCGTCCTTGTTTTGGTAGTTTCCTTATTTTTACCCTAATGCTATAGTTGAATATTTGCTATCCTGTTCTGGTTCTATCCATCGGTCTCCCTAGTCTGTGGCTTGTGTCCCCTTTCTCCCTTTTTTCTTTTTTCAAGTATGAGAGCCTTCTTGAGGATTTCTTGTAATGGAGGGCTTTAAGTTACAAATTCCCTTAACTTTTGTTTGTCTGGAAAAGATTTAATTTCTCCCTCATATCTGAAGGAAATTCTTGCTGGATAGAGTATTCTTGGCTGAAGGTTTTTATCCTTTAAAGCTTTGAATATATCACTCCATTCTCTCCTAGCTTGTAGGGTTTCTGTAGAGAAATCCGCTGACAGTCTGATAGGGGCTCCTTTATAGGTTATTCTCTTTTTTTTTCTTACTTCCCTAAGTATTCTTTCCTTATCATTCCTATGTGCCAACTTTACTATTATGTGCCTTGCGGTGGGTCTTTTTACATTGACAAATCTAGGAGATCTAAACCCCTCCTCTACACACATTTCTCCGTTGATCCCTAGATTTGGGAAGTTCTCTTCAATAATTTCGTTAAGCACACTTTCTGCTCCATTTTCCTTTTCCATATTCTCGGGAATTCCTATGATCCTTATGTTCTTACTCCTCATTGAATCCATTATCTCTCGGAGATTTTCCTCATTTTTTTTAATTCTTAGTTCTCTTTCTTCCTCTGTCTGGCGCCATTCAGCCTGTCTGTCCTCGATTATGCTGATTTGCTCCTCTAGGTTGTCTACATGGGCATTCAGGGAATCCATATTCTGTTTTATCTGGTCCATTGTGTTTTTCATCTCAAGTAATTCTGTTTGATTCTTCTTTATGATTTCAATCTCTTTTGTGAAGTAACTCCAGAACTCGGCTTGTTTCTCTATCTTTCTCTCTACCTCATTGAGTTTTTTGATTATAGCTGCTCTGAATTCATTATCACTTAGTTTACCTAATTCCAAGTCCTCAGGACTTAATTCTGTGTTTTTATTGTTTTCCTTCTGGTCTGGGGCTTTTATAAATTGCTGGATGGTAGAGGAGCAGTTTTTTCTCATGGTGGTAGAATTCAGTTGCAGTTACAGCCTGTTGCCACTAGATGGGGTCGAGAGCCGCGTGTTAGCTCTCCGCCTTGGGGCAAGATGGCTGCGCCCACTGGCTTTGTTAGGGGGGAGGGGCTGTTTCTCACACGCGCCGGTCTGGGTTCAGATCAGTTCTGTTCTCTGGTCTCCCAAGGCCCTTGATTTATAGGGTCCCCGCGGACGGAAGCTTTCCCCCCGTCAGCGGGTCTCCACTGAACCAGCGGCAGGAGTCCTGGATGATCCCCCGGTCACGCGGCCCCTCCCCCGCTCCTTCCCGACCCGCGCCACAGCGATGGCAGACTCTAGGGGAGGGAGCGATGTTCTCTCCTACCGTTCCAGCGCCTCCGAGGGTGTAAGCAAGGTTATGATCTCTGCCTTCTTGGTATTGTAGGTCTCTAACGTGCTGGCATTATGTTTATTCTCTGAAATTCAGTTCTTCCAATCTTTTGTTGTATTTTGGAGGGGAGAGAATCCCGGGTCAGCTCACCCCGCCATTTTGCTCCGCCCCCCTCCCTTATGTTTTCTTCTAGGAGTTTTGTGGTTTCAAATTTTTGTCTTTAATCCATTTTGAGTTGATTTTTTAGTGTGTTTTTTTTTTTTTGAGGAAGATTAGCCCTGAGGTAACATCTGCCACCAATCCTCTTCTCTCTCTTTTTTTTTTTTTGCGGAGGAAGACTGGCCCTGAGCTAACATCCTTACCCATCTTCCTCTACTTTATATGTGGGACGCCTGCCACAGCATGGCTTGATAAGCAGTGCATAAGTCCACACCCAGGATTGGAACTGGCGAACTCTGGGCCGCCAAAGCAGAACGTGTGAACTCAGCCACTGCACCACTGGGCCAGCCCCCAAGTTGATTTTTGTATATAGTGTAAGATAAAAATATAATTTCATTCTTTTGTGTGTAGCTATCCAGTTTTCCTAGTTGTATCCAATTTTACCATTTATTGAAGAGACTATCCTTTCTCCTTTGTGTATTCTTGGCACACTTGTCAAAGATCAGTTGACCAGATATACATAGAGTCTGTTCCATTGGTCTATATGTCTTGTCTTTTGAAGAAGACTAGCCCTGAGCTAACATCTGCTGCCAATCATCCTCTTTTTGTGGAGGAAGACTGGCCCTGAGCTACATCCGTGCCCATCTTTCTCTACTTTATGTGTGGGATGCCTGCCACAGCATGGCTTGACTCAAGTGGTGCATAGGTCTGCAATACATGAACTTTTTTTTTTGCTTTTATTGATATCTAGTTTCATTCCATTGTGGTTGGAAAAGATACTTGAGGTGATTTCAGTCTTAAACTTCTTAAGATTTATTTTGTGACCTAGCATGTGATCCTGGAGAATGTTCTGTATGCATTTGAGAAGAATATGTATTCTGCTGCTATTGGGTAGAATTCTGTATATGTCAGTTAGGTCCATTTGGTCTGTAGTGTTGTTCAAGTCTGCTGTTTACTTATGATTTTTTCTGGGTGTTCTGTTTATTATTGAAAGTGGGGTGTTGAAGTGTCCTACTATTATTGTGTTGCCATCTCTTTCTCCCTTCAGATCTATCAGTGTTTTCTCTACAGATTTAGGTGCTCTGATATTGAGTGCATATATGTTTATAATTGTTATATCTTCCTGTTGAATTGAGTCTTTTATCACTATATAATGATGTCTTTGTCTCTTTAAAGTCTTTTTTGTCTCTTTAAAGTGATTTTAAAGCCATTTTTGATTTAAAGTCTGTTTTGTCTGATATAACTATAGTCACTCCTGCTCTCTTTTGGTTACCATTTACACAGAATATCTTTCTCCATCCTTTCATTTTCAGCCTATATATGTCCTCAAATCTAAAGTGAGTCTCTTGCAGACAGCAAATAGTTGAATATTATTGTTTTATCCATGCATCCACTCTATGTCTTTTGGAGGAGTTTAACCCATTTATATTTTATAGGCTTTATTTTTAAGCCTCAAAGTGACTGAGTTACGTTACACCCTATTTTGCAGATGGAGAAACTGAGGCTTCAGAAACTTGAGGAATTTGCTCCAAGTTACACTGCTTATAAAATAACATAGCTGGGATTTGAACCCCATGTGTCCTACTCTGCGGCCCATACTTTTTTATAATTATTATTTTATTGAGGTCATAATAGTTTATTATATTGTGACATTTCAGTTGTACATTATTATTTGTCAGTCAGCATATATATGTATCTCTTTACCCCGTATGCCCACCCGCCAAACACCTTCCCCTCTGGTAGCCACTAACCTTCTCTTTGCCCATGTGTTTGTTTATCTTCCACACATGAATGAAATCATTGGTGTTTGTCTTTCTGTGTCTGGCTTATTTCACTTAGCATCATACCCTCAAGCTCCATCCATGTTGTTGCAAATGGAACAATTTTGTCTTTTTTTAATGGCTGAGCAGAATTCAATTGTATATATATATGCCACATCTTGTTTATCCAATCATCAGTCAGTGGGCACCTGGGTTGCTTCCACTTCTTGGCTATAGTGAATAATGCTGCAATGAACATGGGAGTACATAAGTCTTGTTGAATTGTTGTTTCAAGTTCTTTGGGTAAATACCCAGTAGCAGGATAGCTGGGTCATATGGTATTTCTATTTTAATTTTTTTGAGAAATCTCCATACTGTTTTCCATAGTGGCTGCATCAGTTTGCATTCCCACTAGCAGTGTAGGCGGGTTCCCTTTTCTCCTTATCCTCTCCAACAGTTGTTATTTTTGTCTTGGAGGTTACAGCTATTTTAATGGTGTAAGGTGATATCTTAGTGTAGTTTTGATTTTCATTTCCCTAATGGTTAGTGTTGAATATCTTTTCATGTGTCTATTGGCCATGTGTATATCTTCCTTGGAAAAATGTCTGTTCATATCCTCTGCATACTTTTTGATTGTTTTTTCCCCAAAGATTAGTGCCTGAGCTAACATCTATTGTCAATCTTCTTTCGTCTTTTCTTCTTCTTCTTCTTCTCCTCAAAGCCCCCCAGTACATAGTTATAGGTCCCTCTGGTTCTGCTATGTGGGATGCCGCCTCAGCATGGCTTGATTAGTGGTGCCATGTCTGTGCCCAGGATCTGAACTGGCGAAACCCTGGGCCCCCAAAGCAGAGTGCACAAACATAACCACTCAGCTACAGGGCAGCCCCAGTTTGGTTTTTTGTTGTTCAGTTGTGTGAGTTCTCTATAAATTTTGAACATTAACCCCTTGTCAGATATACGATTTAAAATATTTTCTCCCAGTTGGTGGATCGTCTTTTCATTTTGTTCCCAGTTTCCTTTGCCTTGCAGAAATTCTTTAGTCTGATGAAGTCCCACTTGTTTATTTTTTCTTTTGTTTTCCTTGTCTGAGTAGACATGGTATTCGAAAAGATTCTCTTAAGACCAATATCAAAGAGTGTACTGCCTGTATTTTCTTCTAGGAGTTTTATGGTTTCAGATCTTACCCTTCAAGTCTTTGATCCATTTGGAGTTAATTTTTTTTTTCTCAAGATTTTACTTTTCCTATTTCTCCTGAAAGCCCCTGGTACATAGTTGTGTATTTTTAGTTATGGGTCCTTCTAGTTGTGCTATGTGGGATGCTGCCTCAGCATGGCTTGATGAGCAGTGCTAGGTCCATGCCCAGGATCCGAACCAGTGAAACCCTGGGCTGCTGAAGCAGAGCAAATGAACTTAACCACTTGGCCACGGGGCCAGCCCCTGGAGTTAATTTTTGTGTATGGTGAAAGGTAGCGGTCTACTTTCATTCTTTTGTGTGTGGCTATCCAGTTTTCCCCACACCATTTATTGAAGAGACTTTCCTTTCTCCATTGTATGTTCTTAGCTCCTTTGTTGAAGATTAGCTGTCTGTAGATGTGTGGTTTTATTTCTGGGCTTTCAATTCTGTTCCATTGATCTGTGTGCCTGTTTTTGTACCAGTATCATGCTGTTTTGATTACTATGGCTTTGTAGTATATTTTGAAGTCAGAGATTGTGAAGCCTCCAGCTTTGTTCTTTTTTCTTTGCTTCAGTTGCTTTTTAGATTGCTTTAGCTATTCAGGGTCTTTTGTTGCCCCATGTGAATTTTAGGATTCTTTGTTCTGTTTCCATTGAATCTTTAGATTGCTTCAGGTAGCATGGACATTTTAACTATATTTATTCTTCCAATCCATGTGCTTGGAATATCTTTCCATTTCTGTATGTCATCTTCAATTTATTTCAGTGTCTTATAGTTTTTTGTGTATAGGTCTTTCACCTCCTTGGTTAAATTTATTCCTAGATATTTTATTCTTTTTGTTGGGATTGTAAATGGGACTGTATTCTGTTTTTCTTTTTTCTTTTTAAGATTGGCACCTGAGCTAAGATCTGTTGCCAGTCTTTTTTTTTTTTTCTTTCTTCTTCTTCTCCCCAAAGCCCCCCAGTACATAGTTGTCTATTCTAGTTGTATATTATACTTGTAGGTCTTTCTGATTCTGCTGTGTGGGATGTCACCTCAGCATGGCCTGACAAGCGGTGCCATGTCTGTGCCCAGCATACGAACCAGTGAAACCCTGGGCTGCTGAAGCAGAGTGTGCGAACTGAGCCACTCGGCCACGGGGCAGGCCCTGGGATTGTGTTCTTGAGTTCTCTTTCTGTTAGTTTGTTATTAGAGTATAGAAATGCAACTGATTTTTGTAAGTTGATTTTGTACCCTGCAACTTTACTGTAGTTGTTGATTATTTCTAATAGTTTTCTGATGGATTCTTTAGAGTTTTCTATATATAAAATCATATTGTCTGCAAACAGTGAGAGTTTCACTTCTTCATTGCCTATTTGGACTCCTTTTATTCCTTTTCCTTGCCTAATTGCTCTGGCCAAAACCTCCAGTACTATGTTGAATAAGAGTGGTGAGAGTGGGCACCCTTGTCTTGTTCCTGTTCTCAGGGGGATGGCTTTCGTTTTTTTCACCATTGAGTATGATGTTGGCTTTATTATGTTGAGGCACTTCCCTTTAATACCAATTTTATTCAGAGTTTTTATCATAAATAAAAGTTTTATCATAAATAAAAGTTTCATTTCATAGTTTCATTGATAAATGTATGTTGGATCCTGTCAAATGCTTTCTCTGCATCTATTGAGATGATCATGTGATTTTCATTCCTCATTTTGCTAATGTGGTATATCACATTGATTGATTTGCGGATGTTGAACTATACCTGAATCCCTGGTATAAATCTCACTTGATCATGGTATATGATCTTTTTAATGTATTGCTGTATTCAGTTTGCCAGTCTTTTGTTGAGGACTTTTGCATCTATGTTCATCAGTGACATTGACCTGTAATTTTCCTTCTTTGTGTTGTCCTTGTTTGGCTTTGGGATCAACGTGATATTGGCCTCGTAGAATAAGTTAGGGAGTGTTCTGTCTTCCTCAGTTTTTTGGAATAGTTTGAGAAGGATAGGTATTAAGTCTCCTTTCAATGTTTGGTAGAATTCTCCAGAGAAGCCATCTGGTCCTGGACTTTTATTTTTGGGGATGTTTTTGATGACTGTTTCAATCTCTTTACTTGTGAATGGTCTATTCAGATTCTCTATTTCTTCTTGATTCAGTTTTGGGAGGTTCTGTGCCTCTAAGAATTTATCCATGTCTTCTAGATTGTCCAATTTGTTGGCATATAGTTTTTCATAGTATTCTCTTATAATCGCTTGTATTTCTGTGGTTTCCATTGTAATTTCTCCTGTTTCCTTTCTAATTTTATTTATTTGAGTCTTCTCTCTTATTTTCTTAGTGAATCTGGCTAAGGGTTTGTCAATTTTGTTTATCTTGTCAAAGAACTAGCTCTTAGTTTCATTGATCCTTTCTACTGTTTTTTGGTTTCAATTTCATTTATTTCTGCTCAAATTTTTATTATTTCCTTCCTTCTGCTGACTTTGGGCTTTGTTTCCTCTTCTTTTTCTAGTTCTGTAGGTGTAGTTTCTGATTACTTATTTGCAGTTTTTCTTGTTTGTTGAGGTGGGCCTGTATTACTATAAACTTCCCTCTTAGGACTGCTTTTGCTGCGTCACATATGAGTTCGTATGATGTATTTTCATTTTTGTTTGTCTCCAGATATTTTTTTGATTTCTCCTTTAATTTCTTCATTGATCCATGGGTTGTTGAGTAGCATGTTCTTTAGGCTCCACGTATGTGTTACTTTCCCAGCTTTTTTCTTGCAGTTGATTTCTAGTTTCATAGCATTATGGTCAGAAAAGATGCTTGATATGATTTCAGTTTCTTACATTTATTGAGACTTGACTTATTTCCCTATATGCAGTCTGTCTTTGAGAATGTTCCATGTGCACTTGAGAAGAATGTGTCTTCTTCTGTTTTTGGATAGGGTATTCTATATATATGTCTATTAAGTCTATCTGGTCTAATTTTTCTTTTAAGTCCGCTATTTCCTTGTTGACTTTCTGTCTAGATGATCTATCCATTCATGTAAGTAGAGTGTTGCTGTTATTGTGTTGCTGTTAATTTCTCCTTTTAGGTGTGTTAATAGTTGCTTTATGTACTTTGGTGCTCCTGTATTAGGTACACATATATTCATAAGTGTTATGTCCTCTTGGTGGAATGGCCCATTTATCATTACATACTGCTCCTCTTTGTCTCTCATTGTGTTTTTTATCTTGAAGTCTACTTTGTGTGTTATAAGTATGGCAACACCTACTTTCTTTTGTTTGCCATTTGCTTGGAGAATCATCTTCCATCCCTTCACTCTGAGCCTATGTTTCTGTTTAGAGGCGAGATGTTTTTCCTGGAGGCAGCATATTGTTGGATCTTGTTTTTCAATCCATCCAGCCACTCTGTGTCTTTTGATTGGAGAATTCAATCCATTTACATTCAGATTGATTATTGATATATGTGGGCTTAACACTGTGATTTTATCACTTGTTTTCCAGTTGTTCTGTATTTACCTTGTTTCTCGTTGCATATGTTTCTGACAACCCGTTCAGTTTGGTGATTCTTTATGATGGTTTTCCCATTTTTCTCTTTATTTATTGTTTGTGTGTCTGTTCAGAATTTTTGTTCAGTTATTACTATGAGGTTTGTAGAAAATATCTCGTAGATGAGATAGTCCATTTTTTGATACCTTCTTATCTCCTTAGTCCAACCAGGTTGCATCCTTTTCCTCTTGCTGGCGTAAGTTATTATTGTCACAACTTACTCAGTTTTGTGTTGTGAGTTTGTGATTAAAATGAAGTGATTATGGTTATTTTTGATGCTTTCGTTCCCTCTATCTTTAATGTTATAAGTGTTTGCTAATCTGTTTCATTAAAGAGCTGCAATTTTCTGATTTTGTCTGTCTGTGTATCTCCTTGCTCAAGGCTTTGTAATCCCTTTCTTTTTTTTTTTTTTTTTTAAGATTTTATTTTTTTTCCTTTTTCTCCCCAAAGCCCCCCGGTACATAGTTGTATATTCTTCGTTGTGGGTCCTTCTAGTTGTGGCATGTGGGACGCTGCCTCAGCGTGGTCTGATGAGCAGGCCATGTCCGCGCCCAGGATTTGAACCAATGAAACACTGGGCTGCCTGCAGCAGAGCGCGCAAACTTAACCACTCGGCCACGGGGCCAGCCCCATGTAATCCCTTTCTTTGTATTTTCGGGTTTGAGGGCCTTCTTGAGCTTTTCTTGTAGGTGGCATCTTGTGGCGATAAACTCCCTGAGGTTTTGCTTATCTGGGAAAGTTTTTATTTCTCTATCTTGTCTGAAAGTTTCTTGGCTGAACATTTTTGTCTTTCAGTACTTTGAATATATCATTCCAATCTCTCCTTGCCTGTAAGCTTTCTCCTGAGAAATCCACTGAAAGCCTGATAGGGGTCTCCCATTGTAGATTATTTTCTTGTGCCTTCCTGCCCTTAATATTTTATCTTTGTCATCGACTTTTGCCAGTCTTACTAATATGTGCCTTGGAGAAAGCCTTTTTATGTTGATGAAATTAGGAGTTGTATTGGCTTCATTTACATGTAATTCCAGCTCCTTCCCCAGGTTTTGGACATTCTCAGCTGTTATTTCTTTGAACAAGCTCTCTGCTCATTCCTCCCTCCACTCTCTCTCTGGAATATCTATAATCCTTATATTGCATTTCCTAATTGAGTCATATTTCTTGGAGAATTTCTCCATTTCTTTTTAGTCTTTTCTCTCTTCCTCCACCTGAAGAGTTTCTATATTTCTGTCCTCTGAAATACTTATTCTTTACTCCATAATATCAGCTTTATTTTTTAAGGAGTCCACATTTTTTTTTAATCTAATTCATTGTGTTCTTCATCTCCAACATTTCTGGTTGGTTTTTTTTTTCTCTTATAGTTTCAATGTCTTTTGTGAAGAATTCCCTCTGTTCATTAATTTTATTCCTGATATATTAACTCTCTTTCTGAGTCTTCTTGTAACTCATTAAGTTTCTTTATGGTAACTATTTTGAATTTTTTTTCATTTAGATTGTAAATTTCTGTGACTTCAGGATTCGTGTCTGGACTCTTGTCATTTTTTTCTGGTCTGGAGTGTTAATATATTTCTTCATGCTATTTGATGGGGTGGAGTTTTGCTGTCACATGGTGGTAGTATTTGGTTGCAGATTCCACCTGCCACCCTGGAGGGGGCAGGAGCTGTGTTTTCTGAGCCCTCTGTCCTGGTGGTTGTGCCTGTCTAGTGGAAGCTGTGCCGATAGGGCTCTTTGAGTCTGGCTGCCACTACTTTACACATGTAGGCGCAGCTGCTCTGGTGGGGATCCGCTACCCTGGCCGACTGGCTGAGCTGATGCTCTGGGGAGGAGGGGGTGCCTTCTTTCTTGCCCGTTCTGCTGCTGTGCACTCACTGGCTGCCCGCCTGGGTTGCTTGGCTTGGTGAGGGCCCCCTTCCTTGCTTAGCCACCTCGGTGTGGAGAGTTTCTGTGGCCTGGGAGGCAACTCTGAGGGTGAAAGTGTTCCCACAAAGGGCAGCCCTTGCTTTTAACCTCTGCTTTCTCCTATGGAAAGGACATAGACTGAACCTTGAAGGATGGAGGCTTTTGAAGTCCAGCAAAGAAGAAGTGCTTCAAGAGAAAAGTGGGTCTGTGTAGAGTTAGCAGTGCACACTGGTTCTGGGGAGCTGCAAGCCATGTGGTTGGCCCAAATGCAGTTTGGTCAGTGGTATTTGGCAGAAGAAGATGGGACATGAAAGAGGGGCAGGAGCTAGTAAAGATTGAAGGTTATGCTGAGAAGTTGTTCTTCATTCCAAAGTTAGCAGTTTTCTTCTGGAGAGTGAATTTGCGTATTAAGAGGACAACTCTGGTAGTACTGAAAGAACTTTCGGCTGCTTTTGGCTCATTGTGGAAATTTTGGAAGGTATAAGTTAAAAAAAAATCTTGTCACCACTTAGAGGCAAAGATAACAAGGAATTATTGTGCCCTCAAGAGAGACAGAGAGGGTAATGGCTGGAGGACAGGTGAGAGCTGCTAGTTTATAGAGGTCCTCTAGAGGCACGATGGATAGGATGCAGTGATCACCTGGGTCTGTGATAGAGGAATAGGGAATCTGAGGATGATTTTGATGTTTCTCACTTATGCACCTGGGTAGAGAGATTTTGTTCTGATGGTAGCTATAAATGGGGTGGGATGTGGTGGCGTGGGAGGTGGTGAAGTTCAGTTTTATTCATGTTGGATTTAAGGGTTCTTCAAGATCGTTACGGGAGATAAGTCTAGGAAGGAAGTTAGAAATGTAGATCTGTAAATTAGGGGCAATGTGAGAGCTAGAGATGAATGATTTGGAGTCAGCCACTATGTAGATTGCAAAGAGAGGAGGGTGGAACCCTGAGAGGCCACTAAAACTTGAAAGCAAAATAAAGTAAGTAATCCCAGGAAGGGAGACTAGGGAAAGTCCGAGTCGAGAGGAGAACAAAGATGACACAGTTTCTTGGCAGCCCAGGTCAATACCTTAAAGAGCTGAGAGGAATCAGCATTAGGATGTGGGACAAGGTGAGGAACTCACAGCAGACTGCCACTGAAGCCCCTGGGAGGAGCTCTTTCTGGAGAGTGATGGAGACAGGCCAGATAACCAGTTCTGGGTTGTGGAGTGACTGGGAGGTTGATGGTGAAGTGTGAAAGCCACTCTTTAAAGAATCTTGACAGGAAAGAGAAGTGGAAAGAAAAATAAGGTGTTAACTTGATAAAGAGAGAATTGAGAAGATATCCTCCCTTTTTAAAAAATGGTTGATAGTGATTTGAGTATTTTTGTAGGTTTGGTAAAGGTGATTTAAGTATGAGAGAGAGAAACTGATGAAGCAAAGTAACAAGGGGATTAAAGCACAGGTGGGGAGTCAGACAGCTGTGGGTTCTGACTCTGACTTTGCCATTCACTGATAGTAGGATTTGGGCCCCACTCGTTGGTTGACTCATTTATCATTGGGCACATCATACCTGCTACACCTGTAATGAAGGTTAAATGAAGTAATAGATGTGTAATGTGAGGCACTGGAGTGGTATATAAGTAAGCATTTGGTCAGTTGGAGCTGCTATTATTTTTATTACTACTTGGGAGGGGATGAGTTAAAGATGGATGCATATGGTAAGGACGGCTGTAGATTAAGCCTTCTGGAGGTGATTGGAGAGGGTTGGGAGGAGTTTTCAATTTTCGCTGAGTTAGTGTGGGATCTAGGATAAGGGGATTGGCAGGGGTATGATAAAGAAGTGTGACAAGGATGTTAAAGATGAGCTGTCACAGGGAGGCATAGTAACTAAAGATAAGAAAAAGGCTGTGGGACAACAATGAGGGCTCTGTTGAAGCTGGAATTTTATCATAGTACCAGCTGTGACTTTATGGCTGCATGCAACTGCAGTTGGCAGCCTAGAGGGAGTGGTAGAGAAGGCAAAAGGGTCAGTTTCATTCAGGGATGGGTGCAATTGACAGGGTCAGTGAGTAGTGCAGGAGGATGGGTTAGAAGTGGATATTGGTGAGGGTGTCATTGAAGTGATGGCCAGCACGCTCCTTACTAAGTAATGTAGCAGGAGCTCGCTAGCTTGGAGAAAGTATGTGGTCAAGGGATTGGAAACCTGAGATTTAAAGATCGAGTCTAGTGGAAGTAGATATGTGTGCTGTGTAGAAGAACAAGAAATTGTGTTTCCGGAATTCTGTCTTGGGGGTTCAGATATTAAAAGTGGTGCCAACAAGATCTGTGTAAGGGCAGTTGTTGGAGGCCAAGGTCCTAGATGGGGTTGGGTGATGGCTTTCCTCGTAGGTATTTGACAAAGCAGGTTAGACCAGGAAGTCTCTTCTGAGGGGTGAGGTAAGTGCTTAAAGTCAAGTTTTGTACTTCTCAGGAGGTTTTGGGGCACTTACTTGGAGGAAGAGAAGTGTGGAGTGGACTAACTTTTCAGAGACCTTGATCAGCTTGAACAGTAAGTGGTGAGGAACATGGAATGATGTGGGCCCCAAAGCTGTGGGGCACAGGGAGCCATTGTTGAGGTGAAAGATCAAACTTGAGGTGTCACCTGAAGTTCTTTGTAGTGATCATCATGAACAGAGGAATTTATAACAAAGGTTCCCTGGATTATGGTCTGTTCTCTGCATGACTGTCCTGGGGCACACCTCATGGCTGAGCCCTATGTATGTGAGGAGAGAATGGGCAGGTGGAGGAGAAATGGTTCCTGTCTTTGGAGCTCCCCAGGTTGATGGATGGTTAAATTGACTTCCTAAGGTGATGGTCAACTCTAACATTCTCCAATTCTGAGGAGGTAGAAACAGGTTATAGAAAACTGGAAATGCAATGTGAGTAGATGGGTTTTCTTTTTCTTTTTTAACCAAATACTCCTTTTCTGCTTGACCCATGTCAGTTACATATAGCCTGACCTCATCCTTACTAACAGGTGCCTTGTATTTCACCATATAAAGAACCCCAAATTAAACCCTGTTGATGGCCATTGGATTGTCATCTTTCACCATTGCCAAAAATGCTATGGTTGATGGCCTGGTACATGAAATCTTGCGCGTTCTCAGGACTGTTTCAGTTTGTCTTTTCTCAGTTGAGCTTTGTTTCCTTAATGCTGTATGGTGGCATCAAACTCTGCTTGGAATCCTTTCTGTGTAGTCTGTAAGTGTGATTTCCAGTGTGTGCTCTATTTGTTTTGACACAAGCCTGTGGTAACAACATGGATTGCATGGAGGCCGTTATACTGGGGTCCCACCTGTACTGTCTCTACTGGGTGTGCAAAGCCTCGTGAGGAAGCCTTGATGAAGACACTGGGAAATCGGGAAGCCTCCAGGGTTGTACAGGATTTTGCATAAAAGCTGAAAGAAGCCTTGGGCACCTGGGGTGTAACTTCGTAATCCCTGGCCCTCTCTAGTGTTCATCAAGCCTTCCCTATAGAGAATCTGAGCCAGAAAGACACTGGTGAGGTCCTAAGCACCTCCTCTTCTTTAAGGCTGGGGATGGGACACTTGAACCCTCCCTGGATATATCTCTGAGTTACAAAGCCCTCTTCTTAACACCCCAGGAAAGTCGACGCAGCGCCCTTGCTCAGATCCCTGCAAACCAAACATTCCAGCCACTGGTCTCCAGAGCTGCCCATTTCACAAACACCTCAAAGGAATGTGGGTTTGAATTGAGATCACCTTCTTGGCCAGTTTTGGAGCCTGGGAAAAAAGAGCCGCCTTTGGAAAAAGCTTTAGCTGGTTTTGTGGGTTTTTTACTTGCAAGGCTGGTTGACTGTTGGGCTGAGCTTGGAGAATGTATTCCCCATAGGAGGGCTCGAGTTAGGAGAACTAGCCCCACTCTCTTGTGTGTGTTTGTGGTTTTAACTGAGCTACCCCCTAAAGTGCATCTTTTCCCTCTCTGACTGACTAGCCAGGTCCTGGGACGCAGCTGGTGTTGATTCCTGCCAGCCACTGTGACTGGACAGTGCACTTACCTTCTGTTTAAGGCCACCCACTCTCATTCTCCCCCCTGCCTGATGTGGGTGAGAGAGAAAGGAGCACTCTGTCTTAGTTTTGTGGTGCTGTCCCAGTAGCTCATGATTTGGTACGTAAGAGTTAAATGAAGAAATTGGGGTAGAGGCAGAAGAAAGGGCTGGGGTATGAGTTGAAATTTGTGGGACCATCTGGTGTCCTTTCTCTCACTGTAGGGAAGGTACTTAGGGAATCAATCTCTTTCTTACTACACACACACACTCACTCACTCACTCACTCACACTCACTGCCTCCTTAGCTTTCTCTGACCTAGAACACCCGGAGGGTGAAGGGTAGGAGTTCCATATGGGCTATGGCTATGAACTTGTCTCTCTTGGATATGAGTTCTTAATATGGTATTCATAAATGGCCTTCAGGATGTTCACAACCCCCTGAAATTGTCTACAACATTGTACATTCATGTGTTTCTTCAGAGAGGGTCCACAGCTCTCATCAGATTCTCAAAGGGGTCTCTGGTTCCCAAAAGGACAAAATTCTCTGCTTTGGCATTTGAATCTTGGACTGATAGTAAGAAAAGCAATAGTTGACATTCACCAGCCTCTGATCACACACCAGGCAAGGCTAAGTGCTTTACACGTGATGTTTCATTTGAGCCTCCAAATCTTGCAAGGAGAGTATTATGATTATCCTTCTCTTACTGGTTAGGAAGTGGAGGCACTGAGAATGGCACATTAGACCCAGAATGATGCAGTTTTCTGGAGCTGGGACTTGAACACAGTCTGATTCTAGAACTCTTAGCTGTTCCTTGGTAGGGCCTCCATGCCAAGCCGAAGGGCTCCATAGTGACTCTGGGATGTAGCTGGCTTTAAAGTTCCTTTCCCTTCTTCACTTCACTGCCTGACTCTAGTATAGGCTTCCACTGGCCCTGAAATAGCACTGTTACCCACCTGGTTTCCATGTCTCTGGAGGGGTAGGAGAGAGGAGATTGTCTCTGGGAAGTCAAATCTATTTAGTTTTGAATCTTAGTTCTGTGACTTAGTTGTCCTCAGCATAAGCTCTGGAACCAGGAATCCACGGCCCTTGCCACAGGGTTACCGTGAGCACAAAATAAGTTGATAATGTATCTGAAAGAACTTTGGGATCCATGAATACTGTGGGATTATGTGTTAGGATAGTGACATCTGTGCTCTCCTGGGGAGAGTGGGTAGCCTCCAGCCTCAGAAGGACAGCACCCACCTGGTCCAAAGGGTATGAGACACGGGACTGTTTGTCTAAGCTGCCTGTGGTCAAAAGTACGTTCTGGACAGAAGAGGTGGTGATGTAACTGGCTCTGTGTGTGTATTGAAAAATCCCTCTTTGCTCTTTCCTCATTTCAGGTTTGTCCTTTGAGTCAAGTCAAATATTTATCGAGTATTTCTGAGTACAAAAGTAGTGTATGAGAGAGTTGTGAGGGATACAGAAGAAGTGCCCCTCTCCTTATGGAGTTTGTGGTCTCGCTGAAGAGCAAGGACAACATGTGTGTATATGAAGGGAGATGTACGGTAAGTTCAAGTACAGACCACAGTCGGGTGCTGGCTGGAGGGTTTCAGGAGAGAGAGGGAACTCTGGGCTGGAAGAATAAAGGCAGGCAGATCAGGTTGAAGAATTTGGACAATTTGGGTGGGTGGAGGGGGTGCTGGTGCCCGGTTGGGGAGGAACACTGAGGAGGCTGGAGAGTCTGACTGACAGCAAGATCTGGGAGCCTCCGGAGTTACTGGGAGAATCACTAGCTTGTGGAAGATTGATCTTTTAGTGGAGTGTTCTGGATGGATCAGAAAGAGGAGCTAGATGCCAGTCAGGTTCTTTGCACAGTCTCTGAGCATTTTGTTTCTGCAGCTCAAATGAAAATTAAATGTGTTATGGATGGTAATTTCTGAACGGTTGGGCTGGAATGCACGGACCGCACGTCTTTTTTTCCCTGTTGGACTTGCCAGGTGGGGTTTGTTGTGGTTGTGAAGAGACCAGATGTTGTTACTTCTCCATTTCTTTAGTCCCTTGTCACACATATGCAGCCAGCTCTTGACCATGCATTGCACACTGGAAGTGCTCAGTACATATTTATTTTTTATTTGATTCATGGGGGTGGGGAGAGCCAGTCTCTGTAAGAAAGTCAAATTTTAGGTAATAGTTTCCACTTCCTCAAGCACCAGTCTTTTCACTTGGATTGCTAATATCTTCCTCCTTTCTTTTCTGGGGGTGCCCTGTTGTAAAAGTGCTAATTATCAGTATTTTGACCGTAAGATAGTAGGTGGGAGGAGCCTGTATCCACAAATGGAGTACAGAATTGATACTTAACTGATTGAAAATAGGCTTCGTAAGTTAAAAAAAAGAACTGTTTAGATCTTTATACACAGCCCACCATGCTCTTCACTAATCTTTTTCTGGTTCCCCTGTCAACAGACCAGGGGCAGGAGTGCCACTGGCCCAGTGTGGTGTCTCTTCTGGCCTTCCGCTCTTGCTGGCTCATGCCATGCAGAGAAGCATTGCCTTCACTTGTTCCAAAATGGAGTGGAACCATGTCTAGGGGAGGGAGTGTGGGTAGGAGGTGTGGAGCAGAGCTGAGGAGCTTTTAGTTTATACTTTCCAACTCTCTATAGTGTTTGAATTTTTTCACCATGGATATTTAAGCCTTTTATAACAATAGTATAAAAAATTATATAATAATAAATAATAACAATACAAAAAATGGAGTTGTAGTACTCAATTTTAAGTGCTTAAATACAGTAGGAAAATAGAATGGAATTAGAAGTCCTAGTTTATTTGTTCCACAGATGTTTGCTAGCTTTATAATTGAATTTTCTCTGTTCTGTAGTCCAAGCAGAATGACATCCTTAACTCTAGGTTGTAGGTACTCCGTGCGTGTATCACCTCAGATGGCGAACCGGATTGTAGATTCTGCAAGGAGCATCCTCAACAAGTTTATACCCGATATCTATATTTATACAGACCACATGAAAGGAGTCAACTCTGGGAAGTAAGTGCCTGTGCAATTCTGGAGCCTAATTCTGCAGCTACTTTAGCTTGTTTCATAGTGCGGTTCTGATTAAAGTTAAAGCTGCCAGCTCTGAGGTTGGGCAGCCAGAGAAAGAATGATTTCAGGATTAATTTCCTTCTAACTTATTGCTCTTGTCACCAGCAATGCCTGTCACACGGAAAGCATCACAGTGGCCAGTGTTGGGAGATGAGGGGTCCAGTCCTAGCCTAGGGGAATTAAAACCCGGCTAATAATAAACAGTGCTTCAAGCTTGGAGTCCCATCTGCACTCTGTTCCCACAAAAAATTAAAGTAAACAAGTTCTTCCACCCTGAGTAAACAGCAGTTTAGGGAAAACAATCCTTTGTTGATCTAAGTGCCAGTCGGCGTCTCTCTCCATCACGGGGAACAACACACCTAGAGCCAAGGAGAGTTTATTGCGTATTTGAATTTGGGTTAGTTAAAGCCTTTGCGGGAAACCTCACTTTAGAAAATAAAAAATTAATGATGAGTTATGTAATTAAAATATCTGTTTTAGGTTTTGGTTGTGTATTTAGAAACCAGTAAGTTAGGGAAGCAATTAAAAACTAATTTTTTAAAAATGAAAATGTTATACATATAGAAAAGTTGAAAGGATAGTACAGTGAACACCTGTTCATTCCCACTAACTGTAGCTAACAATGAATAGTTTGCCCAATTTGCTTTTCTTGTTGAGGGGATTTTCTTTGTTTGTTTTTAGCTGAACCATTTCAATGTGAATGACAGTATCATTACACTTTGAATCTGAACTTTTCAGCTTGTGTCTCCTAAAAATAAGAACATCAGAGATTGACTTTCAGTGTTAAGAAATCAATTTTTTCCTAAATAGTGCCACAGCTCATCCTTTTTTATAGCTCTTCCATCTGAGGTTTCTTTTAACTTCAGCAAAAGAAGGAAAGAGAGAATAAAGGAGGGGGTGAGTGCGTTATGAGATCTCTGACCTTCACAAGGTCCAAGGGAAAGGTGTAGGTGATTTCAGAAATACAGTGGTGGCTCAGAGTCCAAAGCAACAGAGGTGCAGGTGTCAGAGGTTAGAGTTGGGAAAGAATTTGTGTGCAAACCTGGCCCTTTCTCTGTGAGTTGGAAAGGTCAGTGATGGTCCCAAACCTTTGGTGTATTGCTCAAATATCACCAGTGTTTTCCTCATTCATACCGTGGGAGTGATAATGCCTGCATTCCTAGGTTACTGTCAAGATTAAAAGATCATGTATGTAAACCACTAATGCAATGCCTGGCACATAGTAGGTGGTACAGAAGTGGTAGCTGCTAATGCCATTCTTACCTTCTCTTCTCTTCTTGGCCAAAGGTCTGGAATTATGTGTCAGCTTTTCTCTGAGGAGAGGAGATTACAGAGGGAGGGAGGAGGATAGGTAGGAGCAGCTGTCTGAAAGGCCTGATCTCGATAATCTCTCCTCTGCTGGCCTCTAGCTCTACCAAAGGGTGGCCAGGAATGAAGCAGAGCAGGCCTGAAGGCCATGCTGCCCCCAGTGGTAGCATAGCTTTTTGTAATGCCTTTGACTCAGCTGACCCTGGTGCGTGGTCTGGTCCCATGCTTGCTGATGGTGAGTAGGAACCTCACACGTGGATCATGATGTGGGTGTGATGCAGACTCATGGGTCATCAACTCCAAGTTCCATTTGAAAAATTACATGTGAAACCAGTGATGTTACGTGTGTGTTTCGTTTTCTAAATTTCAACTTACAGATGACAAACAATGATCTTCCTTGTCTGGTATGAAATTATAAAGTCATGGGTGGGTATTTTCCTCTTCTAATTTGGTGAAGTATCCATGTGAGTTAGGCTTATTGAATGAAGTCTAGGAGTGAGAGTTTGTGTTGTGGCCATGACCTGGACCCTTGGGGGCCAGCAATTCCTGGTGGCCGGTGTAAGCACTTTGACCAGTGTGCACATTTGTCCAGTGTAGTCCCATTTTGATTCTCACAGTAAATACTTAAAAAAAAAATCCAGTCCTTTACCAATTGGAAAGTTTTAAAGGCTGTCATTTACAACCTGTACTAGCACACAGCTTCAATGAGGTCACTTGGTGACTATCTCCTTTGTCAGCATAACTTGAAATAGGCTTGATGATACACACCCCAAATTGGGGGGGGGGGGGAGGAATGGAGTAATGTACATAGAGCTTAACATGTTATTGTGTTCTTTGTTAATGTAATATTAAATGGAACAATCTTGATTAAATATAAAGTTTAATGTAATAAGTATACATCCCTCAGAAAATTCACATGGATGGAAAAATTCGGACATTCTTGGGAAATGCATGTAATTGGGTTGAAGCAGTGATAGTAGCTATCTTCTGATTCTCCCTCCCCTCCTTTTTCTACTCTTCATTTTTGAATGCCACTGTCTCTGCTGCTGAGCTGGATACGCCCTCCCTTCTCCTTGTCAAGTGACTCAAAGGCAACATAAGATTGTGCTCAAATGTCCCATGATGATGGTTGGTGGCACAGTGTTAGATTGTTAAGCATGACTCAGAGTGCCCTGGAATCTTTGTTCTCACTGCACCCCCTTCCCTTGGCAGGTGTTATTAACCCTTGGCTGCATAGACAATTGAATTCTTTTTGAGAAATTAAGGACTGACCAATATAGTTCATCCATATAGTGAGTTCCTATAGTACATTTGAGACATCATTAATTTCACACATAGTTTTTCTGAAACAAATATCTTGACTACTTTTGTGCTGGACGCATAGAAAGTGCTTCATGAACATGTGTGTTGAATTGTGTCAAAGGAGGCAGTTCTGTATTGTAGTTGCGTGTGAACTGTACTGCTGGGAAGGCTGCCACACCTTTCTTGATGACACATTTACTCAAGAAGCACTTGGCAAAGTAGATTTGAGGTGTCAAATCTGGAAATTTTGTGGAAAGGTGATTTTTATTATTTATGGGCTGAGTTTTTGTGGTCAAGCTGGTTGTTACTAAACTGTGTGGTTGAGAACTCTTGTGTTTACCACGATGTCCCCAGTTCCTAGCCTGTGGAAACTTTCTTCCAGATGTTTGTTGGATCCCTGAGTGGATGAATCAGCTGTGGTTCTGGACAAGAAGGGTGTTAGGTTCTGGCATTGGTGGTAGAAACACAATGTGAGGGAGCATCGTGCCAGCTCATTGATTATATTAATTGAATTCTGAGTTAGAGATATCCCTTGGGGACAGAAACATAAAGCTGTCCCATATTTAGGCCATTTCTGGCTTATGTGGTATTTTTTATTATGGGAAAAAAGCCTGATATTTCTCAAGCAGAGCTGTAAGCAGGTGGTCTCCAGGCCCCTTGTACCCTCTGGTTTGGCTGTGAGTGAGGGCCAGGGGAGGGCTGCGGTGAGAAGTTGTGTAGGCTCTGGGGGCTGGAAGACCTGCATTTGAAACACACCTCCCTCACTTTCTACCTATGTGGACTTGGTACAGGTTGCTTAGTTTCTCCATTCCTCACTTGTAAAATGGGCACCGTAATACCTACTCTGCAGGGTGGTGGCGTCAAAGCCCCTAGCTCAGAAACTGGCAGAAAGTAGGTGCACAGTATCTAGTAGCCCTTGTTACTGTAACTCTATATGTTGATTGTTACAAACTCTCAACCTAGGATCTTTGACAGTGTGGGAGGGGAGGGAAGAGAGGGCTAAAAGGAAGAGCAGTGCAAACTTCATCTTCTCTGGTTCTGCCATGTGTGCCCTCACTAAGTCCTGTATGTTTCCAGTGTAAGCCAGTAGGAACTCTAATAAGGCTGGATGTAACCAGAATGCCATCAAAAAGATGTTTGTCTTCTCTTTCCTTTTGCTGATGAATGTGAGCCCCACTTCATTAACCCTCCTCAGAGTCTGTGCCTTTGAATCCCCAGGTCTCCAGGCTTTGGGTTGTCGCTGGTTGCTGAGACCACCAATGGCACCTTCCTCAGTGCTGAACTGGCCTCCAACCCCCAGGGTCAAGGAACAGCGGTGCTTCCAGAGGACCTCGGCAGGAACTGTGCCAGGCTGCTGCTTGAAGAAATCTATAGGGTATGTCCTCAGCCTCTGCAGGTCTGGGAGAGCAACCATCAGGAAGCAGTTCATTGTCTCTCATTCTTATTCCTTAGCAACTTTCTTCCTCTTCCAAGGGCTTAAGCCAAGGACTTAACCTCTTCCTACTCATTAAATAGTTTAGCCTTAACTAGTTTAATGGATTAACTAAACTAGTCAGTTTAGTTAAGTCGAGGTCTAGCCCCACTAGTTTGGGACACAGGGCAGGTAAGTTTTAATGTTGGGGAGAGGAAAGAACTGAAACAGAGTCAGGAGAGAGAAGGTAGAAAAATGCAGCAGGTTAGGTGGTGACTGGCCAGTTGAAGAGCACACAGTGCCCCGAGCAAAGTGAGTACCGTGTCTCAGCTCCCCGAGTCGTTGCCGTAGGGGTGTGGGAGCTCGGTGCTTGTAGAATTTTCAAGAGAAGCTGGAAATCTGGATTTGTAGGTGATGGTTAATTCAGATAGGAAATAATGTCAACAGGCCACATTTTGCCATGTTCTAGAGCATAGAAGAATGTCTAGTGAAGGCAGGCCTGTGTCAGAGCATGCTAGGGGCTTGGAAAAATGAGAACATAGGACAAAGAAGGGCTGACACCTCACCTATTGCCATTTTACTTCTGCAGCTCTGTTGAGGGACACAGCTCAGACTAACTGGACCAACTTGTCCTCTCTGTTGCCACTGTCTTTTCTCTGTCGGTCTATATGAGGAACATGCACATATACATACACACACTTTTACTCTGTTTCCCAGAGATAGTTGAGGTGACCTAAAATAAGCAAGGAAGAAATTGGGAGAGAAGAGATGATCATGGCAGGAGGAATAAGATGAAGCTGCCTGAAAATACATTCTCTAAGATCCTATATGCTTGGTTAGAGGAGAGTCACAGATCTGGTTCCAGGATTTCTGTTAGTCTGCCCTGTCTTTTTCCTTGGTTCTATGTCAGGAAGGTGAAACCTTTTCCTTGGTATGTAGAACCCAGGCAGGCTCTGAGTAATGGCCATTTTTCTGCTGCGTATGCTGGGTCCCACATTCTAGAACTGAGCCCTGACAAGAGCTGTCCCCTGGGTGATTTGCTTTTGGATGGTGTATGTTGTTTGTAAATTGTCTTTCTTCTTCAACTGAAGAGCCTTTCATCTCTGTATTTATCTGTGCATTTATTCTTGGTTATTAGTTATCTCAGTGTGTCCTGAAGTCTCCAAGAAGTTTTGCCCTTTTTAAAGTAGCTTATTAATCACTATGGTAAGGTTATGCCTGGGTCATGGGTATTGATCCCCGCACAGGCCTCACTAAAGACTAAAGCTTATAGCCATAGTCTGCTCTCCTGAACCAAGTCAGCATTCTTGCAAATACCTCATTGGTTGCAAGGTGGAGCAAGTAAGAATGAACTGTTTGAGAGTTAATTGAAATTTTGGGGCCTTAAATGACTTTATTTAATGTCCATCTAATTAAGATGGAAGACAGGACCTATAATTGTATCTTCTGTAGAGCGACTCCATCCCCTCCACTGACCATTCAGCTAGGAAATAGTGGAGGAAGGAAATAGCCTCTCAAGTGAAATTCTCCTGAAGGAGACTCTTCTCATGATTCTTGTGCAGTCAAGGTCTGGCCTCAGTTTTTTTGATGCTAACTCAGCCCAAAGTTTAATGCTTAGTGATTTTTGAAAGATAGGTAGTACCTAAAAGTTGGGGGTAAATGATCAAGAGGTTGCCCTGCCAGTTCCTTAGTTCAAAAAGTTTGTTATATCGATATTCGTGAGCAAAGAATGTGCGTGTGATACGTGTGTCCAATACATGCATCCCTAAGCCCCTGCTGACTTGTGCAGGTTTCCATTCCTTGGTCCTGTGGTGACTGGCAGGCCCTCTCTCTGACCATGGGGACACTTCCATCTCTTTCCAGTAGACCTGAGGGAATTGGAAGCATCACATTACAGAACAGCGCAGTGGGAGCGCATGGGCACAGCTGGACTTCGGGTTTTATATCCCCATAAATAGCAGTTTATAAGCCTCAGGGTGAAAGCACAGCTCATCAGTCCACAGAGAAAAAACATGCAGTCTAGATTAGGTTATGTTATTTATTTTTTACTCTAGTTGAGTTCTACTTTAAACCATTTCATATGCCTAGATCGTTTTTTCTTTAATCATTAAGAAAACTTATTTTGTGTGTGTCTGTGATCTTAATTATTAAAAGGATGAAAATCCTTCATGTTCTTAAGGATAATTCTCTAGAGGTCTGTGATGTGACGTAGTTTAGATGAGTAATAAAGATCTATCACCTTTGAAATTGCCATTTATTTTTACCGAAGTTTTAAGCCTCTGATCTAATCCCTTTTGTCCCATTTCTGTCTCATCATTTACCAGGCCTTCTTGATTCCGTTTCAGGCTTCCTGGAACTGCTCTTTCCTGTCCATCTTTTTTGCTGCCTGCATCCACTACCCTCCTCCTTTCTACACCCCCTGACTCCCCTGGACCTGGATTATGCTTACCGACTCTCCCCACTTGCAGAGCGGAACTCTTCTCCAAATCCTCTCCAACATGCTTTTCAGTTTAAATCTCCCCCTAAAACATTGATCTGATCTTTTCACTCCTGTGCTCAGAGACCTTCACTAGCTTCTTACTTTCCCAAGATAAAGTCAAACCCTTGACCAGTTAGAAAAGCCTTACTTTAACCTGCCTATTCCACCTTCCCCCTGCTGTTTCGCATACTTCTCCACGGATGGCACGCACCCCCTTTCAGGTTGGTGTCCTGGCTGTTCCTTACTTGCCCTGGGTCATATTTTCCCCATTATCCTGCTCTTCCTCCCTCTCCAACTCAGCTCATCCCTCCAGGGCCAGCTCAAGTCCCCATCTCCCCAAAGCTCCCTCTGGGCCAGGTGAGTGACACCCCCTGCCTTGGCAGTCCCTGCCTTGGCAGTCCCAGTGTCCACAGCCCTCAGCCGCTGCATAGCTTTGGCTCCACCTTGAACTGTTTCTTCTTCCTGCTCATATCTCATCTTTGTAGTGAGATTGGAGCCACGCAGCACGAAGATTGCATCCTCTGCTGTGGGGGTGGCCCCACCATTCCCTCTGTGGTGTCCAGTACACAGACCCTAACATATTTATCCCACTAAAATATTGGTCCATAGTAAAAATCACTTGACAATGGTGGAATAGTAACATAGTGATAGGGAGCAGAGACTGAAGAGAACATTTGAATGTTAGACAGTCTTATGAAAAGGAGCAGGTTTTCTTAAAACAATTAGTTTTGTTGTTTTCATAGTCTCTGTGGGTCAGGTTTTCCTTTTTAGGTGGAAACATATGCTGTAATTCTTTTTGTCCTAAAATTTGCTAAGTGAGATAAATATTGTCCTTTATTAACTCAGGTAGTTTAGGAAGAACAATAGATTTTCATAAAGGCTAGCAGTAGAATAAACCCCTTTATTTTACTGCTCCCCTTGTCAGGGCTGCTAAATGAAGTCTGACAACCAGACAATGAGTGTCTGCATCTGAGAATTGGTTTATTCTCTACCCTACATGCATTGAAAGAGGAGGGAGGTGTACCCACATAACAGCAGTGGGTAGCCACCTATTCTGTTCAAAATCTGGGAGAGCCTAGCCTTGTAGTGATGTGCCATGGTCAGAAACTGAGTTTCTTATTGTGATATGTGCAGAATACGTAGAAATTCAAGTTTATCCTGCTATTGCTGTGTACAATGTAAGTTTGAATTGTTTTAAGTAAAGTTACCCAGAAAGAATGATCAGAAATAAAGACGTTTTTTAAGGACAAATGGAAACAGTGGTAATGCGCACGTCTTGTAGAAGTAAAATGGCTGAAATAGTTGAGAAATTCAAAAATGAAAGAAGGGCATTAGGAGAAAGTTTTTGAAAAGAATTCTGTTCTGCTTATTGATTTGGAAGAAAAGGAAGGAAAGATGGGGAAAAACAGTTCGTAAGTAATAAGAATGGAGGTCTGTGATCTTAACAGTTCTCCAGATTTAAGGCACACAGAGGAGGAGAAACAAATGTAACACAGCAGGCAGTTTCTAGATGTATTTGAATAGGTGTTATAGGTAATACCCTTGACGTACAAAGATCCTTTCATGTCAGATCGACTGGTGTTCTTTGACAGATTAAATAGTGGTAGTGTCACTCACTTAGCCCTTGGTAATTAACTATACATTTCCTAGAACCAATCTTGCTTTTTTGCTTATATGTTCTGCTGCTGCTTTAATTATGAAGGAAAGTTTTGTTTTTCACTAGATACGCCTCAGTAAACTTGAGTGTCTAGTTCATTCTGATAGTCTCAGCTACTACAATTGCTTTAACTGTTAGTTTAACCCCCTAAAGTCAATTGCTCTAAGGATTACTCTTAAAAGACCTGTATTCTGTTTTATGATCGCTTTTAACTTTGCAGTCTGCTCTTCTGTTGTTCTGATATTCTATTTATCTGTCTGTTTTCTTTCCTCTGTTTTGTTGGTTGGCCATTTTCTGGTTGGTACAACGATTAATCTTTAAAGTATTTGTGTTTACAGGGGGGATGTGTGGACTCGACCAACCAAAGCCTGGCTCTGTTGCTTATGACCCTTGGACAGCAGGACGTTTCCAAAGTCCTGCTAGGACCACTCTCTCCCTACACGTGAGTTGTTCTGCAGCCTCATCATGCTGTCCAGCTTAATCTTCCGATTGCGCGAAATGACAAAGGTGTTGTACTGCACATAGCCTGTCACTACAAACACCTGCTTGTATCGATGCTTAAATGAGCTGGAGACTGTCACTCTCAACCTCGTCTTTTACAAGGGTTTTGCCTTCTTTTCTTCCTGTAGTTTCATCATTCTCATGTTATTAAAGTTACGTGGTATGTATTGGATAGTTCTTTTGTCTGCACTTTAGATTTTGGTTCCATTTTGAAGGTAAACTTCTGGTTCTGTTATAGCTTGGATTTTGTTGTTAGTTTTTTAAATCCCTCTTTTCTCTAGCTGTGGCAAAAAGGACTTTTTGTCCAAGATGATAGGATATGAGCTGGCAGGAAAGATGAAGAAAGAGGCAGAGTTCACAGTACTGCCACTGGACTAGCAGGCAAATGTAGAGGTGAGTTTGAGGCCGTGGGGTGTTATCAGAAGTTGACTGCTGAGGTATTAAAGCAGGCACTCTCCAAAAAGAGCAGATCCTCAGAAGACTTGAATTCTAAACAGCACTGTGAAAGGAGCATTTTCCATTGACAGTAAACGAGGTTGCTGTAAACAGCTTTTTTGAGCACTGACATCTCTGTATGGGCACGTGTGCTTATATGGGATCATTATGTGGTCATCTGTGGGTGGGGAGTAGGGGTGGGTGGGCTTTGTGTGGGAGGAAATATTCAGGTAGATATGAGACTGAACTGTCCTTTTTCGGTTATCATGGTACCGATGCTGTATATCTGAAAGGTACAGTACTGTGATAACTGAAGAATGGTGGTGCCATCACATTGAGAAAGGGGTGAGCACTGCCAAGGGGCGAGGCACCATCGGACCATGGCTTGGGGTATGTGGAGACCAGGAGCTTGAAAGAGAGTCTTTTGAAGGCTTTTTTTTTTCGAGTTGGTGGTAGGTGGTTTTTTGGAACAAGGAAATGAAAGAGAATACATTCTGTTAGCAGTGGGGGAAGACTGATAAGCGGGAAATTGGTGAGGGCCACATTATCTCCTGATAACTTGTGTAAAGTATTTCACAGGACAGGAAACCTGAAATTGAGTAATCCTAAATGGCACAATAACATGAGGAATCAACATTGCTAAAATAGACTTTGTAGTTAAGGCATTGGGGTTTGGAGAGGAGGTAAGGGCTGGGAGTACAGGACCCCACGTGCAGAGATTCTCTTCCCATAGAGAGTTTGCTGGAAGCAGCTGATAGCTCTGTGACCCGCACAGTTCCCTTCCGCTTTTTAGCTGGTCTCATTGCTGCTGCCTTCCCAGCCTCTGCTTCAGGGCAGCAGAAGGCCTGACCGCTCACACAGCAGTGTGTGGTTGTGGGGCATGGGGTTTGGCAGAACATTATGTGAAAAATGGAATGTATATTTTTATTTTTCCTTGACACTTTTTTTTTCTTTTGGAGATTTTTTTTTCAGTTTGGCTACAGGGCCTTTGTAATCATTTCAAGTCAGCAGCCCCTGTGGAGTTGGTCAAGATGTGACTGGACATTTTTAAAAGTTCCTGTGTCCTCCTTGACACACCCCCTCACCAAACATTAATTGCAGTGTCTTGTCTTCCAGAAACCTTGCCTAAAATTACTACGTCTCCTGGGAAAACAGAGTAGTCTGCCCTGAATGGAGCTTTACAGGAGTAGGACAAATTGCAAAATTATGTTTTGAGACTTGGGGCTGGGGGTTGCAGGACATTCTTCCTCTGGGTTATCTGCCTTCCAGGGTGTCATGCAAGGGGGGCTGCCATGGGGTGGGAAAGAGCAGCCCAGATTCTTTTTGGTAAGCTAGCTCAAGGTAGGGGGAGAAGGGGTTAGGAAGTTTATTTTGAAAGCTGTATCTATTTGAGACTCTTTTTGCCCTTTATCATGTGGAAGGCTCCGGTGGCCCAAAATAATGAAAGGCAAATGTGGGAGGAAATATACGTCCTTTAGAGACCTGACAGGCAAAGTTAACAACGTATTTCTGTGTACAGTTAATGGTGCAGAAGGGACAGAATCCATAGTCAGGACGATCACAGTGGGGGGAAAAATTTATCCTAGCTGGATTCAAGAGCTTTGGAGACCAAACTATCACACTTATTTTTTTGTGCAGTTAAAGTCATAAAAATCTGTTTTTTGAAACCTCAAATTTCTAACAAAAACCAGAAGCAAGACTCTCTTCGGTTTAAAGAAATGTATTTCTTCTGGCAGTTTGCACGTTCTGATTTGTATAAATAGCTTTTTAAATGTCTGTTTACAGAGCACTGGGATTAGGGAGGATGTTTTTTCTTGCAGTGTTGCTTTCAGACTGTTTCTGGAAAATAAGGGTCGCTATGATCTTTCCTTTTCCTCTTCCCTCTGTCGTACTTCAGGAGATTGCTGTTGGTAGTTTCATGTGTTACTTGAGAAAGTCAGTCTATGTGTGTGAAATTCTTAGGAAAAGCCAGAGAGATTTTTTTCGGTAGAATAAAATAGTATTGGATATCACGCTGGTATGTGGAGACTCTGTTTCGGTTAAGTTTGTTGAGTTAGGTGGCTACAGTTGGTGACAGTGATTCCACCTTCCCCTCGAGAAGCTTAACTTCACAGTTTAGGGGAGGATTTATGCTTTGTTTAAAAGCAGGATTGACAGCAAGAAAAATACATATTAATGAGCATTTTCCTTAGCGCTTTCAGCAGTTGCTGATGACCAGAGCTTCCTGCGTTCTGCCAGCATACAGGCGTTGGAGTCCATTCTATCTGGATTTCAGCTCTGGCTCTACCCTGGAGCACCAGGAGACCATGGACAAAGTATTTAGCATCTCTGAGCCTCTGTCGCATCCGCAGAGAAGGTGAATGGTCCTGACGTCACGGGTTTGGGGAGATGGAGATGGAGCGAGACTTACATGAGGTCAGGTACTTTGCGCTCCCAGCAGCCCAGTGTGCCTGATGGAGCTCACTCAGTGCTGAATGCTGAGGCTCCCGCCTGCACGTCCCCTCAGTCTGGGAAGTCCAGTCTCCCGTTAAGGTCACTTTGAACACTAGGAGGCCTAGTAAACTTGCTTTGGGCAATCTCAGACCGAAGTCAGCTGCAAATTGTCTGCTCAGCTATCTCTAAGTCTATAAATTTTAACTTTATGACTAACTTCCTGCCGTTGTGTTACTAAACCATCCACACACATCTTATTTACTCTTAGGTATTTATTTAACAAACACTTGGAGATTTTACTGTTGGCCAGATGTTGTTTTAAGCGCTTTACAAACATGAACTCATTTGGTGTTCCTAATAACCCTAGGAGGATGATAAAGGCAGGTATTCTTAGATGCTCCATTTTACAGGTGAGGGGATTGAAGCACAGAGAGGTCGAGTCACATGCCCAGAGTCACACAGTCAGCAAGTGGGATTCAGACCCGAACAGTCTCGTCCAGAGTCCATGCTTCCCTGACCCACTGTGCTCTTATGTAAGAGCTGGGATTCCATCCATCTTGTTGGACTCCAGGCACCTCCCTGCTACATCTTTTCAGAGAGTCCTCGTTTTAAATTCTGCCGTAAAATGATCTCCTTCTATCTTTAGTTGGAAGTCTAAAATAAACCATGCCACTTTGTTTTTTTCCAACTTTAATAAATGACCTCTTTCCACTACTTGCAAAGTGCTGGGGAGTGAGAGCCCAGTGTCCTTGTTAAACACTGACTGATCAGGGGTTCTTGGCTCACCCATTCTGAGGTGCAGCACGTGAAGATCAAATGAGATAATGTGCCGGAAAACTGGGAACTGCTGCCCAAGCCTACTGCTATGGGTTCAGTTGCTTAATTGCTCCCTGTGAGCTAGCACAATACCACTCCTCCTTACATGTGGGAAGTGCTTTATGTGCTGCAAAGCCATGTCACTTTTCTTATGCTGTTTAAGCCCAAAACATTTTGGCATAGGGTAAAAGCACGTGATGTATCCTTACTTTTCAGGTGAAAAAGCTGACCTCTGCTCCAAGAGTGAAGTTATTAAATTTGGTTATAAAGGCAGTAGGAAACAGAGAGCCAGGCTAGGGGAGACGTGCGTCCCAGGCGATTTGGGCCAAGAACTCACTATGAACATTCATTCTTGGAACAGAGGTCACCTGGGCTTTGGGAAATCCACTATTGGGCAGAAGAAGCACCAACCAGTGTAGTTTTAAAAAGCTGCTGTGTAGACATTTCTGCAAAGAAGATATACAGATGGCCAATAGGCACATGAAAAGATGCTCATCATCACTGATCATCAGGGAAATGCAAATCAAAGCTACACTAAGCTATCACCTTACACCCATTAGAATGGCAAAAATAACCAAAACAACAAGTAACAAATGTTGGAGAGGTTGTGGAGAAAAAGGAACCCTCATACACTGCTGGTGGGACTGCAAACTGGTGCAGCCACTATGGAAAACAGTAACGAGATTTCTCAAAAAATTAAAAGTAGAAATACCATATGACCCAGCCATCCCACTACTGGGTATCTATCCAGAAACTTGAAATCAGCAATTCCAAAAGTCCCACGCACCCCAATGTTCATCGCAGCATTATTTACAATAGTCAAGACGTGGAAGCAACCTAAGTGCCCATCAACTGATGATTGGATAAAGAAGATATTTTATACACACACACACACACACACACACACACACACAATGGAATACTACTCAGCCATAAAAAAGGATAAAATTGTCCCATTCACAACAACATGATGGACCTTGAGGGTATTAGGTTAAGTGTAGTAAGCCAGATAGAGAAAGACAGTCTCTGTATGACTCCACTCATATGTGGAAGTTAAACATGTAGACAAAGAGAACAGATTAGTGGTTACCAGAGGAGAAGGGGGGTGTGGGGTGGGCATAAAGGGTGAAGTGGTGCACCTACAACATGACTGACAAACAATAATGTACAACTGAATTTTCACAAGGTTGTAAACTATCATAGTCTCCATAAAAAGTTAAAAAAAAAAGCTGCTGTGTAATGACTAGAGGGGGCCCCCATGATCAGATTCTCTTCCCACCCTCCAATCTTTCCCCTCAACTTCCAGAGCAACTCCCTAGACCTGAGAAGTGGGTAACCCCAATGTCCAGGTGCTCTGTGGAGCGGGAGCGCTGATCCTCTGTCGTAGTTTGTGTCTGTGGAGCTGCCAGAAGGACAGCTCCCCCATGGCTGCCCTCACCGCTGTTCTGTCAGGCTTCAGAAAGGCGACCTGGTGAGAGGGGCTATATTTAAGGGGCAGGCCAGACCACCTGGCAAGTCCCGGCCAGTTGGGATTCAGTGGGCAGATGACTGAGCCCCTATTAGCCTTCACCTATTGGCCGACAGTGGCGGTGGGAACAACCCACCCTTTGAAAATACACAGGAAAAATTATCTCTGTGCTCCCGAATTCTCTGAAACCCACTCTCAGATGGACTGGAGGCTTTCGTAGAAAAGTAGATTGCTGTTTTTGTTTTTCTGAAAATAAATAAATAAATCGTTTTGTCCTGGAAAAAAACAAAGAAGAAAAGCAGCTTGCTACAGATAGAGTTCCTTAAAGTCGGGAGTTCAAACCCCTCACCCCAGAGTTGTGTGGAATCCCAGTGGCCTAAAATGGTTACTGTGACAAGTTGCCAGTTACGCTGTGCTGGTGGTCGTCCGCTGAGGAGCAGAGTCATTCTCGGCGTGCCATGGGCCTCTTTTTTGCCTGGCTCTGTGGCTGTGGGTTGTGTCTGTGAAGTGTGGATCTACAGTATGGTGTTGGGAAGAGAAGGAAAGGGAACGTCCTACACTGGGGAGGTGGGGCCTTGTGGGTGTGTTCCTGGGGCTGTGCGCCGCTGTGGGTCTGTGGGGCTGTGCTTCAGCTCCAGACATGACTTTGTGCAGCTGCATGTACTCATGGGGTGAGTTTATTCTCCATTTTCTCAAGGAGACTATTAGGATTTAATATCACCTGTGGTTATTTCTTAGCTTCCGAGGATGTTTGCTTTTAGATGGCCCGGCTACAGAAGACATAGGGAGAGTGGGGCTGGAGGTGGGACAACGTTCTGAAACGTCCCTAATGGAGTCCGTTACACAGCCTTCCTCAGACAGGCCACGGGGCTGGCAGAACATTATGTAAAAAGTGGAACCGACTTTGCTTTTTCTAACTATTCCAAAGGCCACAAATACCCCAAAGCTGCAAATATGTAGGCCTGTGTTCACTCAGGCCTGTGTTCCTGCCATCCTTCTCCAAGAGATCAAAAGCAAGCCGAGGCCCTGTAGGAATTCTGCCAGCTGGGGAAGGTGTCTGGTTTTTCCAGCACAGTTGGGCGATTCAGAGTGAAGTAGGCTGGGGCGGCTCTGGGAGCAGAGCGTGTCCCAGGCCTGTGTTAGAGCTCAGGCAGCAGCGAGAGAGAGAACAGGCTGTTTTCTCCTTAGAATGCAGACGAGTGGTTGAAATGGCTGACTTTTTCTGTGTTGCTGCCAGAGCTGTGGAAGCTTTGCCCACAGATGTGTACTGTTTGTCTATGGGTTTGATGTGTTTGTTTTCTTTTTTTCCTAGGACAGGGTGGGGGAGGTTGTGAGGCTGGGACGGAGAGCAAAAAACTGAAAATTTCAATTGGTTAGTAAGACAGGAAAGCCAGCAGGGGAAGAACTGACTTCCCTTCGAGGCTAAGAATGTTGAAGTCATTTCTCAAAATTAACCCTAACTCCTGAATTCTCTTTGGTGCCTCATTATTGAGTGCCTTACATGGTGCCTAGCAAGTGTAATGGGTTTCAGGCATAGATAGGGTCTTTGCCCTTGAGGTGCTTATATACTTTACCAAGGGGGAAAGGGGCAATTGTGCGACAACTATGCATAGACGTTTAATTAGATACCATAAGGAGAGCCAAGAATGCTATGGAAATCCAGAGGGGTTATTGGCTAGGGAAGGCTTCGTAGAAGAATTGGCAAATGTGATGATATTTAAAGATGGAAATGAAGTAGCACAATCCTAGGTGGAAGAGGGAGCAAAGAAGTGAGGAATTTTTCCTGTGAGCGTGCAGCACTCACCAGAACTCCTACACTCCAGGGCAGTCACTCTTTCATCTCTTAGTCCCTGATGTCCTGGTCATGTCAGCCAAAAAGAATGAGGAATTGTTCTGGCCCCTTTTTCTCCTTTTTGCCATTTCTCTCCTTTGACTAGATCAACTAAGACAGAGATATAGGAGAAGATGGAAAATTCACTGCAGTAGGCTTTTACTTAGTTTGGTATATACTCTGTGAGGGCGGGAGCCAGGTTTAATACTTTTTTTTCTCATGAGGAAGATGGCCCTGAGCTAACATCTGTGCCAATCTTCCTCTATTTTGTGTGTGAGGTGCTGCCACAGGAGGGCTTGATGAGCCGTGTGTAGGTCCACACCTGGGATCTGAGCCGCCAAAGCGGAGTGCGCGAACTTAACCACTATGCCACCAGGCTGGCCCCTCAGTGCTTTTCTTTTACCATTACACATATATATTTATTTTAAACAGCTTTACTGAGATATAATTCACATAGCACAGTTTACCCATTTAAAGTATGCAGTTCAGTGGTTTTTACTATGTTTACAAAGTTGTGTAACCATAACCACAATCTAATTTTAGAACGTTTTCACCACCCCAGAAAGAAACCCTTTGCCATTCACAATTGTTCCTCATTCTTCCCACTTCCCCCAACTCCCAGGCAACCACAAATCTGCCTTCTGCCTCTGGTAGTAGATTTGCCTATTCTGGCCACTTCATATAAATAGACTCATACTCTATGAGGTCCTTTGTGACCGTTCTTTTACTTAGTGTAGTGTTTTCAGAGTTCATACATGCTGTAGCATGTGTCAGTACTTCATTCCTTTTTAAGGCTGACTAATATTCCATTGTACAGATATACCACATTTTCTTTATCCATTCATCAGCTAATGGACGTTTGGCTTGTTTCCACTTTTTGACTGTTATGAATAATGTTGTTATGAACATTTGTGTACAAGTTTTTATATGGATATGTTTTCATTTCTCTTGTGTATATAGACCTAAGCATGGAATCACTGGATCATATGGTAACTCCTTGTTTAACATTTTGAGGAACTACCAGACTGTTTTCCACAGTGGCCAGACCATTTACATTCCTACCAGCAGTGTATGAAGGTTCTAATTTCTTCACATCCTCACCCCCACTTTTGTTATTATCTGTCTTTGACTGTAGCCACTCTGTTGGGTTGTGAAGTGGTATCTCATAGTGGTTTTGATTTTCATTTCCCTAATGACTCATAATGTTGAGCATCTTTTCATGTGCTTATTGGCTCTTTGTATATTTTCTTTGGAAAAATGTCAATTCAGATCATTTGCCCATTTTTGATTGGGTTTTTAAAATTATTATTTATTTGCAAGAGTTCTTTGTATATCCTAGATACCAGACCCTTATCAGATACATGTTTTGCAAATATTTTCTTCCATCTTGGAGGTTGTATTGTCACTTTCTTGATAGTGTCCTTTGGTGCACAAAAGGTTTTAATGCTTTTGGTGTTGTATCTAAGAAATCTTTCCCTAGCCCAAGATCATTGCCTAGCCCAAGATCATGAAGATTTACTCCTATGTTTTCTTCTGTGAGTTTCATAGTTTTAGCTCTTACATTCAAGCCTTTGATGTATTTTGAGTTAATTTTTGTGTACGATGTGAGGAAACGGTCCAGCTTCATTCTTTCGTATGTGAATATGCATATGGAGTTGTTCCAGCACCATTTGTTGAAAAGATTATTCTTTCCCCATTGAATTATCTTGGCACATCCTTTTTGAAAATCAATTGACCATAAATGTATGGGTTTATTTCTTCACTCTCAATTCTGTTTCATTGATCTTCGTGTCTAGGATCAGTATTTTGAAAGCTCCTCAGGTGATTTCGTGTGCAGTCGGGGATGAGGACCATCTGGCTAGGGGGGCAGTTTGTATGGTTTGATTGAGAGGCAGCGCCATACAACGTTGCTGGAATACTTCATTTCAGATATGCAGGCCATCTGTTCTTTTTTTTTTTTTAAAGATTGGCACCTGAGCTAACAACAGTTGCCAATCTTCTTTTCTTCTTCTTCTTCTTCTCCTCCCCAAAGCCCTCCAGTACATAGTTGTATATTCTAGTTGTGAGTGCCTCTGGCTGTGCTATGTAGGACACCACCTCAGCATGGCCTGATGAGTGGTGATGAGCCATGTCTGTGCCCAGGATCCGAACTGGCAAAACCCTGGGCTGCTGAAGCCAAGCACATGAACTTAACCACTCGGGCACAGGACCAATCCCAAACCATCTGTTCTTAACTAAACCAGTGTTTCCAAACTTGCCTGATAAGAATCACAATGGATGCTTGTTAACAGCAGGGTTCTGGCCCCTGTGCACTGAGGAGACAGGGCCTGGTAAGGGGTGGGGAGGGGACATCTTTGCATGTGGTGGCCTATGATTCTGGGTTCTACTACATGGACACGTCTTCCCTACGAGTTGCCAGTTGAGCAGAACCTTCAGGAACCTGTATGTTTAATGAACTCTCCAGGTGAGTCTTATGGTCAGGCTAGCTGGGGTGATGCTGAATCTGCTAGGGCACACCAGTAGAAGCCTGCATACCTGTACCATGGTCCTTCCACAAAATTGCTCTTCCCAAGGTACTCTTGGGGTGACGCCATCGCTCTGTCTTAAGGGAGATGACAAGAAACAGCCCCATGAGACTCTTCACCATGTTTACTCTGAGCTCCTCCCCAGCCACCTTATTCAATATGGCCTCCCGCCATATATACACAAATATTGTTATACCCACATTTCCTCCCCCATCTGCCTGTTTACTTTATGTAAATTTCCATAGTACTTTTCAGGAATATTTAACTAGGTTGAAAACTTCATGAGAGAAGTATTTTTAGTTGACTGCAACATCTCCAGCACCAAGAACAATGCCTAGCACATAGTAGGCACTGAATACATATTTGTTGAGTGATTGAGACTGTGTTGTCGGGGTTGAGGAATGAAGAGAAAGACTTCTCTATTTCAGCGTCAGCAGCAGTCATTCTGCTTGGTTTTATTTCATGATGCTGAGACTCATGGGAGGACATGCTTCTTTGCATGAGCTGCTCAAAGATTAACACCATATTTATGCTCGCTCTAGCGGTGTGTAGGACTAAATGACTTATGTCAGGTACTAACCTCTAACTTTTTAAAAAATTTATTTATTAATTTATTTTACTTTATAAATTTATTTATGTTGTATTGTGTGCATCTCTGCAGGCTGGCTAAATCCTCTTTGGAAACTGGCAGGCTATAAATAAATAGCTATATAATCGCTTTGATGAGAAATTGTTAATTTTAGTCATTCCTCTTGATCTACGAAATTAAAAGCTTGGGTTTTAGGTGGGGGAAGGAGAATTTTTTAAAAAATCGAATTCCTTTTTCATTCCTCCCTCCTTTTTTTTTTTTTTAGGATAGAATTTTTGCGGCATTTGAAGAGCTTTTTCCAGATTATGTTTAAAATTGAAACCAGGCCATGTGGTGAAGAACTAAAGGGTGGGGATAAAGTGCTGATGACCTGTGTTGGCATTGGCTTCTCCAACCTTAGCAAGACCCTGAAGTGATACTGTCACAAGAGAAGGCCCCAGTGCTGACAGACAAAGCAGAAGCTGCCATGGACACGAAATGGACCAAGTCCAAATTTATCCAGGACAGGATAACCTCTTATATTAAGGACTTATTATTAATTTTACATTTAAAAAAATCAGAATATCCAAATAGAAGACATCTCTATATCATGTGGTTTCCAGCCATTTCTCCAGTGGCATTGACATTCCTCAGGAGGCCCCGCCGTGACGAGAGCTCCCTTGGCTTACCTGGACAAAGAGTGTGCCTTCAGGACACAGTTGTGCTGCTAGAAAAACATCACAGCTGTTTCCTCAGCCCACACCCCGGGCTTCTGTCATATGGCCGTTTTCCAGACCTGTGGAGACTGTTACTGTTCTTTCTGCAAGGCCTGACCTCTTTCAGCCTCAATTTCTGTGTAGGGATTAAATGAGACAATATGGGTAGGGACTCTTTATGAGCAGTGCAGTGCTATGCAAGTGTCAGAGACTGGTATATTAGACTGTGTGATCCCTTGTCTTCTGAATGGACTGCTGTCTTGGAGACAAATACTGCTCCCTCTCTGGTTCGTTGTATGGGTATGTGGGGGGATGAGTGTGTGTGGAGGGCAGAGCTCCAATTAAAGTTATTGGATATTTTCCAGATCCCAGGTGTGCTGTATGTTTCTTATTTTATTCTCACAATAGCCCTGTGATGTAGATTTTATCTCCACAAGAAAATTCAAAAAGGGTATTTTGTTCCTTTGAAATTTAGAATGTGAAGACACTAGATCTCCTGATTTAAAGATCTAAGTATAGTAGTGTCCAAGTCTGGAATTTTACCTTACTTGCAAGCTAATAAGTTAGATTATTACTGTTTCGTGGATGTTAGCAGAAGACGTCAGGGTCCTGGGTCAGAGACAAAGAACTTTATTACTCAGAGCGCAAGAAGCAGCATGAGCTTCATATTTGTCTTGGTTTCCCCTGTCTCCCCCAAGTCCCACAGTGGTGACATGGAGGGGCCTCATCTAGATGCCATACGCACAGTGGGTTTGCATCACAGCCTAGGAACAGGCATACTTGGGGACTCTACCTCTTATGGCAAACTGGCTCTTTGTTTTAGATAAGGACATTACTTCATCCCTCAAGATTGCTTGCTGTGAACGCAGTTACGAGAAAGGGCCCAGGTAAGGGCCTCTCCAGCAGGAATGTGCAGGAACACTCAGGGCCCGTGGTGGATTGCCCCTGTCAACTCATAGAGTCTGCATTTGGTGTGTGTATGGGGTTGGAGTTGGTAGAAAGAGAAGGAGCCTAGTTCTTTCTACTAGGATCCCAAATGGCATTCTCCACCTGAGGTGGGCTTTTGAAATAAGGAAAGGTCATTGCCTCCCCAGTCCTCTTGGTACTCTTTTCTTTTTTGATGAAAGGAGGCCTCAGAGAAAGTCTGTGCTCTCACAACTGGAGGTGTGGGAGGATGTGGAGATGGAGGGCTAACACTGAAGAAGTCCAGGCCGTCCTGAACTGTGGCACTCTACTTACTGAGAGCTTTCTATACTGTATTAGGTTTCTGTTGCTGCATAACATATTACCACAAACTTGGCAGCTTAAAACAATACCCATTTATCACCTCACAGTTCTGTAGTTTAGAGACCCTCGTGGACTTTGTTGGGTTCTCTGCTTAGGGTCTCACAAGGCTGCTGTCAAGGTGTCAGCCAGGTAGGGCTCTGGGAAATAATGTGCTTCCAGCTCATTCAGGTTGTTGGTGAAATTCAGGCTGTAGGACTGGAGTCTCCGTTTCTGGCTGGCTGTCAACTGGGGACAACTCTCAGCTTATAGAGGCTGCCCGCCTCTATAACAAGTTACTGGTAATTTGGTTCCCTCCATCTTCAAGCCAGCAATGGTGCATCGAATCCTTCTTGTACTTTGACTTCTTGTGGTACCAGTTGAAGAAAACACTGCTTTTAAGTCACTCCTATCACAGTCCCACCTGGATAATCTCCCTACCTTAAGGTCACCTGATCACAGCAGTACCTAGATTAGTGTTTGAATACTCAGGGGCTGGGAATCTTGAAGAGCCATTTGAGGTTTCTGCCTACCACACACACTGCGGTCTTAGTGCTGCTGATGTTTGAATCCAGATCTGCTCATGCTCAGATAAAGAACTAAGTGGCCACCTTGCTTTGGACCTGTCAAATGCTATCCTACAGGGGCTTTCTGTCCCTTGGAACAAGCTCTGGAAATGGCACTGTTGGACAATTTAGGGTGGCATATAGATTGCAGGCAGATCATTGCAAGCAGTAGAAGGGACATGCGCCCCTATCTGTTGTAAACACAAAAGTGTCTGGTGGTTTCCAGCCCTCCATCTGGCATAGCAGCTTCTGGAGTGGGAACATCTGGCGGTCGTGGTGATGATATTGCCAAAAGGAGGACGAATTTAATATTTATCTAAACAGCCTGCACCCAGCTCCTTCTCAAATGCCCAAGAGAGGCAATACCATTCCTTAGGCAGAAGCCATCTTGTTCAGGTTGCTGGTACATCTTAGTGACATTCAACTCCTACAGTCTCTCACTTGTTCTTGGCTTAGATCCTGTTTGGTCCAGCTGCCCCCGGATAGTTTAATGAGAGATTCCAGCATTTTGGTGTTGTCTTTCTGTCTTAGCCTGTTTGCTCCCCTCTGCTGACAGAGACAGACCACTCTGAGTTCAGTGAGACTAGTGATTTTTTTAAGGCAGATACACCTGTGACCTTGTTGAGGGTTGTGGCAGAATCATTGCCTTTGCCTTCCTGTCATCTACCAGGCCCTGCCTCTGTCTTTCAACACCCTTCACCTACATTCTCTGTAAACAGCAACCAGCCTCCCTCCATCATGATCATTTTACCATGTTCATCAAGACAGTTGATAAGGGGTGGGAGGAAGCTAGAGTGTTACAACATGACATGCTGATGGGGAAAGAACAACAGCACACTCTGTTAAACCCAAATTGCCCTCACAGGGCAGCTAAACCTCATGATTTGTTTCTTTTTTTAAATCTTTTCTGATAAAAAGTGGTGAAGGACATCACTAATTACAGACTCAACAAAAAACCCCCAAAACTTAAAGTTGCACCATGGTGCCTGTCCTCCCTGTCACTCCACAACAAAAGACCATGAGGTGGCCGTTTCCCGCTAGGTCTTTTGTGTTGGGGGCTCGTAGGTGAGGCCAATGCTGGCAGTTAGTTTTATGGTGACTGAGTGGAACAATTGAGGGTGCTAAAGGCAGGGAAGGAAGTAGGCAGGATGGAGTAAAGGAGACTTAGAGAAGTGGTTAAAATCAAGGGTAGATGGAGAAAGGAAACACCAGGGAAATAAGGGATTACGACAGTGTTGGCCGTGCCCAAGGTAGGGGTAGGATTCACCTGGGTGAGGTGAGGGGACCAAGGCAATGGGGAAGAAATGGATTTGTTAGGGGTTTTGGTCATGGTCGGAGGATTAGAATGTGGGGTTCCATTGACTACCTATCACTGCTTTGTTGGAGACCTGTGGATATACCAGCGGGTGATTTTAGGCAGCGATGAATGAGAGCAGCACCACAGGCTGTATGCCCAACCTGGATCTCCATCGTTCCTCACCCAGCTCCAGAGTGGATGAGAAGTAACTTGTGCTTAGTCAGAGTTTCCATGTTCAGAAGACCCTGGCATGTCCTTTAGAAGTGACTAATAGTTAATGGGAGTGTCAACAGGCCAGCCCGGTCTTTTTGTACCCTAGCTGGAGGGGTGTAAGAAGCCATTTGAGTGGAACAATTTATCAATGTGTAGCATCTTACGGAGGCCAAGCCACATAACCACTTTACTCAAGCAAATAAAAGCCCTCATTTGTCAGGGGCTGCCTGGGTCTGGGGCTGCTCTAATTCCTTGTCACATTTGGCCCATACCTATCAGAGAGTCTGACTTCAAGCCTGAGCACAGGCCTTGGGTTAGCACCTGTTGGTGGATCAGGTCAGAGTTTTGGCATGATGGCCACTCCCTCTCTTCCTGGTCCTTCTGATGCTGGTGGTTCTGGGATGTGGATCCTGCTCTGCTAAAGACCCTTCTGTTGGGTCTGCAGGGGAGGTGACAGTGATCTCAGGACGTAAATGTGGCACAGCTTGCTTTCTAGCCCAGTTCAGCTACTAACCAGCTGTTATGACATTAAATAATTCACTTCCCCACGTTTGGGTTTCCTCTGTGGAATTGAGGTGAATGTGTGAGATGGTGCCAAAAAAATCAGGCAGATGCCCATCGTTGCCTCCTCTACCCCTCTCCCATTCTTGGGATGGCAAGTAGGTTAATTGGCATGAGTTTTTTTGTTTTTAATATTGAGATGTTTTCTCTGAGGTCTCAGGACACTCTTTATGGCTGTGTTTCCTCCCACTCCCAACCCTCTAAAGAGTTTTACATCCAAAAATATTGAGATTTATTAACTTGTTAATACTTTCTTCTGTGATTTTAGAAATGATATATTCAAGCTGATGGAGATGAGTGAGTTTCTAGAAATCACAGGGCAACTTAAAGACAAAGAATAATGAGCCAACCCAGCAATGATACCTGTGGCAACTTCCTGTGTCTACTCTCTGAATCCCTATCTCCATGGCTGTGAGAGTGATGGGACTGCTGCTGGACTCATTGGTGGCCATTTGAGCAACTGGTCTCTGTCTGGGAAGCAGATAGTGCCCCAAAGGAAGGGGAATGGCAGGGGCAGCTGCCTCTTCCTGCTGCACCTGAGAATGGTAGGACATCCTGAAGCTCTTCATAGTCTTTAAGGAAAGATATCGGTGGGGATCACATATTTTGGAATAGTGCCTGGCTTGCTACGTGGAAGGATCCAACTTCAGGTCATCACAACTGACCTCAGGCTGTTTTCAGTGCTGAGTGTGCTTGGTTCCTGGACTTTCCCGCATACTCCCCTCTCGGTCCCATGCTCTGTTTCGACCTCTCTGCTATTTTATGTGTTAGGCAATTAAAGCCATCTTGCCTAAGATCTGTAAGCTTTGAAGAACCAATGGAAATGTTTGCCAAAAACCAGGAAAACATTTCTGGCTCCGAATTATGCAAAGGAAGCGAAAATAATTAAATATCCACAAAATGAAATGTTTCCCAGAACAATATGGGTGAGTTTCTTTCTCCACGAGCATTTCCAAGCATATGTGATTGCCAAGGAATGCATAGCCAATCATCTATTAAGTGAGTTGCTGGGTACCAAGCAGTTTAAAAGGCAAAATTATAAAAGGCCTTTCAGGAAAGCCTGTTCAGTAAATGGTGTTGGGAAAGCTGGACAGTCAGATGTAAAAGAACGAAAGTAGACCATTATCTTACCATACACAAAAATTAAAATGGATTAAAGACTTGAATGTAAGACCTGAAACCATAAAACTCCTAGAAGAAAATATAAGCAGTACACTCTTTGACTTTGGTCTTAGCAGTATCTTTTTGAATACCACGTCTCCTCAGGCAAGGGACACGGGAAAAAAAACAAATGGGGGGCCAGCCTGGTGGCATAGTGGTTAAGTTCACATGCTCTGTTTCCACAGCCTGGGGTTTGCCAGTTCAGATCCCTGGTGCGGACCTACCCACTGGTTATCAAGCCATGCTGTGGCAGGCATCCCACATACAAAGTAGAGGAAGATGGGCACACATGTTAGCTCACGGCCAGTCTTCCTCAACAAAAAGAGGAGGATTGGTGGCAGATGTTAGCTGAGGGCTAATCTTCCTCAAAAAATAAACAAATAAATAAACAGGACTACATCAAACTAAAAAGCCTTGGCACAGCAAAGGAAACCATCAACAAAAGGAAAAGACAACCCACCAGCTGGGAGGAATGTTTGCAAGTCATATATCCAGTAAGGGATTAATGTCCAAAATATGTAAAGGCTCATACAAGTCAACAACAACAAAAACACCTGATCAAAAAGTGAGCAGGGGATCTGAACAGCCATTTTTCCAAAGAAGATATACAGATGGCCAACATGAGAAGATGTTCAACATCACTAATTATTAAGGAAATGCAAATCAAAACTACAATGAGATACCACCTCACACTCATCAGAATGGCCATTATTAAAAAGACAAGAAATAAGAAGAGTGGGAGGAGATGTAGAGAAAAGGGCACCCTCATACACTGCTGGTGGGAATGCAAACTGGTACAGCCACTATGGAAAACAGTATGGAAATTTCTAAAAAAAAAATAGAAATACCATATGATCTACCTATTCTGCTTCTGGGTATTTACTAAAGAATGTGAAAACACTAATTTGAAAAGATGTATGCACCCCTATGTTCCTTGCAGCATTATTTACCATAACCAAGACTTGGAAGCAACCTAAGTGCCCATCTATGGATGAATGGATAAAGAAGATGTGTTTTATATATATTTACAATGGAATACTGCTCAGGCATAAAAAAAGACAAAATTGTGCCATTTGCAACAACATAGATTGACCTTGAGGGTATTATGCTAAGCATAATAAGTCAGACATAGAAAGACAAAACCATATGATTTCACTCATATGTGGAAGATAAACAAAAAAATCTAAAAAGCCTTTCAGAAATTTGGGGTGTGGCTACATTTTAATGTGTGGTTTGATAATGCTGTCATAAGAGACCTAGAAAGTGAAACCATGTAAGCCTTCCCCTTTCACTGAGCCACCTCCTCAATCTTAAAGCCTTAGCAGTTCCTGATGGTGCCTTCAGCCCCACAATGCACCCCCTGTTTCATGTTCTTCTAGACCCCTGGGTGCCTCCCCCTATCTTAGCACTTACCACACTCCATCAGTTGTTGCTTAATTCTCCTCCCTGTTAACCTATGATGGTACGGACTGGGTTCGTCTTTTAAGGTTTGGTGTGGCTATGATTTTAAAGTTGTTTTTGAATGTTTTTATTTTTTTTTAAAATTCAGTCGTTTATGAGGAAAGCTTTTGGTTTCCTGAGTTTCAATAGAGCATTGTGGAAGTAACACAGAGTTAGTAATGAAACCTATGTTTGAATCATAGCTGTGTCACTATATACATGGCATTGGGCAGGTCCTTCGCTTGAGATTATTTTCCTCATCTACAAAATGGCAAATATCTACCGTCCACCTTGGTATTCAGAGGCTTTGTTAAACATAATGGTAATGTATTAAATGCTTAAGGTTCTTTTGAGCTGTTCAATCCATGGTGAAGATTCAAAAACGTCTTCCATCTAACCGGTTAGTGTGAGTATGAGTCACAGTGTTTATCTTGACATCTAGTACTTGGATGTACTCAGCTAGAAGACCAGAGACAAGCTCTGGCACCTGCATATGAGATGGGGTCAAACTGCCCCATGACAAATGTTAGAGTTAAAAAGAGGCCCTGTGGGCATCTCCGTGAAGTTCACTGTGTTCCAACACGGAGTGCCAGGATCCATCCAGTCAGGGTGAAGTGAGAAGGCGGGCTACCTCAGGGCTGTCAGATCCTAGAGCTACTATGTACACCACACCAAACTGAGGAACTACAACATCATCAGACTTCAACTCTCTCCCGTCTCTCAGCTCTGCTTTCTTCCGTGTTGTCTCCCTTCTCCAGCAGGCATTCTCTTTAATATTCTGTTCTCTTGGCAAGCCTAGTGGATAGAGATTCTCTCTACCTAATACTTAGGAAAAAAAAAATCCCCTAGAATTGTGTCTCCCTCTGCTGACTCCAGAATGCTTTGATTGATCGGCTCTGGGTCCTGTTCTCATCCCTGGAGTGGTAGTGATGTCAGCCTCACCCAAATTGTGTGGATTATGAGGAAAGGAAGAGGTGTTTCCCGAAGGAAAATCTGAATGCTTTTACAAAGAAGAAAATGGACACTGGGAAGGCAGAAACAACAGTTGCCTACTATAGACTGCATTACCTAGTTGCCTGGATATTCTTCAAAGGAGGCCCCACAATACTGCCTGTCTACCACCATCTTTCACCATCTAAAATCTTTCAGCATTATGGTATAGAACTGACAAGGATGCATGCAGTTCAACAAATGATGCCCAACAAAGGCAAGATCATTGTGTCCAGGTCAAAGTTAACATGGACACTAAGCAAAAGTTTGTCATGTTGGCCAGTGGTTTTCTTGGGCTAGAAGGAGGAGAATACCCAGGATGATAACAGGGGAGGAGAAGTGACAGTGACCAGTTCCAGGTGTGGGAGCACCATATGGGTTGTGGGCCAGGAAGAAGAGTAAGGGGCTGGCCTGAAGGAAAGAGAATGTCCCCAGGCAATGTCAGTTGGTGCTCTCCATCGTGGTTCTGCCTTTCCTAAGCTCTGGAAACACAGATTCAGGAATAGAGGAGGAAGATTGGGACTCTTTTTCCCATTGCCAGGAATACAGGAGTTAGAGTGATGACAGCAACGTAGAGCTACCTCTGGAAGAGCAATGAGGACATACCTAAGTGATGATGGAGTATTAGGATGGGAGCATGATACATGTTTCTCTTATTTCCAAACAATTTGCACTATTTTGTTGTTATGGATACATGCACACGTATACATGTTTGTATATGTGTATATGTTTCGTTTTATTAAGAATCTCAGGCACAATTCCTGTGATTTTCCATCAGCTCCAAAGCAAATAAAGATGGACATTCCCTCTGTCCCACTCCTCTGCACCTTCCCTCAAAGAAGGAAACATACACATACACACACAAGCAACTTGCACACAGTGCTCTTATTCTGCAGATCATATTTGGGGGTTCCTGGTATAGTACGATTTTTTGGAAAAAGATAAACTCTTCTGTCCTTGATTGGGGTATTTATGAGAAGCCAACCGGTTGTAGAGAACCTGGTAGAAAATCCAGGCTGATGTCTAACCCTTCCCCTAGCCCTACAGCATCAGTAGGAGCTTCAAATCAATGACCAGTCCCACCCAGCTCTGCACCATCTTCCTTTCTTGTCTGGGCTTCTAGGAACTAGAGGGGTCAGATATATGAATAGGCTGGAATTTTTTTTCATCATGTGAAAAGTACAGTCTCCCCAGTTTCTTGAGAGTCACACTGACTGTTCTTGACTCAGAACCTCAACATAGCAGTAGAGCCCACTTGAGCTCTCAGCAAGGAAATGTCAGAAGACGTGTATAGAATGTCTACTGACTGGGGGTTCCAGAGAGAGTGCCAGAGCCTTGTGGAGGCTTAGCCAAAGTATTGGTGTTGGGGAGGGTGCACCGCGGAGAAATGGTTGGCTGTACTCTTAGGCCAAGCCTGAGCCCCTAAACATCTGGATATTCAGAGAACTCTGACTGGGGCACTGCCTGCCAGCAGCTGTCACTGAGATGTGAAGACAGGGACCTCGAGGCAGCGGACCTGGGGTGGGGAGAAACCTTGGGCTTTTTCAATGGGCTTTTGAAAAGAGGCACTTGCACATAAAACAAGCCCCTGCCAGCCTGCTCCTCTGCTAATGGGCTCTGCAGAAACGAGCCTGCCTGGATACTCTCTGAGTGCCTTGTTGAGAATGTAGAACCTACGTGGTGGGTGCTTTTAAGCTGTTGATCTTGTACATCAAGGATAAACTTCTGCAGCTCTTGGCAACCCAAGTAGGCGTTATTTGCAGTCCTGAGTTTTGTCTTTTGGGAGTTCAGAAGGTGAAATAGCAGCAAAGGTTCAACCGGAGCCCTGAATATGACCCAGCTAGAAAATGAGGAAGAGAACTTGAACTTCCTTTTACCTACCTGAGAGGAAGAAGAGTGCAAAAGGAAGTGGAAGACAACCTAACCACAGATGGAAGGAGCATGAAGTGAGTGCCTTTGTTAGCAAGACCAGGAAAAAAGCTTTGGCAAAACGGGGGTGCTGCGGGGAGAACAGTGATCCTGCTTCTTATCTGTTTGCCAGGAATCGTGTGCCCCAAGAGGGCTCTGAACACTGAACACATGATATGACTTGTACATTCTTGTTTGACTCTCTAAGTTAAGAACTACTGCTGCTATGAATAATATATAAGTTCATTTTAAAGCATTACTAAATTCATGCTTATTCCATTAAGTTCTTTCTCAACAGATTCCTTCATATAGAAACAGGTCTGGGAAAGGTTTGGATGTTTAAAAGAGATCCCCATGCTTTCTTTAAAAGGTCAGAAGGTCTGTTATATTGTATAATTATTTTCTCCCCAGTAGCAGTCTTCTGTTAGTTACCTATTTTGGTCATGTGATTATTCTGGAATGTTCTGGAAGGTTTGAACTTCTCGGCACAAACCTCGACTGTCTGCTTGTGTCAGGTGGTAGGTTAGGAGAGAGAAAAAGGCGAGGAGACTGGAGGTCAGTTCAGTTATTGAGCCATTCTCATCATCATTCAAAGAGATGAAGTTCCATTTGGTGTCACTGATCTGCTGATACTAAAATGTCCAAGCACAGCCTCCTCACTTTGAGATAAAGTGCTGCTTTAGTCCCTATGGATGTTTTCTTCCACAAAGGAGCAGCCTTCAAAGGGGGCAAGTCACTGGCTCACAATCGTCACTGCTTTAGGGATATGCTTCCACGAGCATTATCTTATTTCATCCTCACAGGCATATACGTTTAGGCTTGCAGAAGCTTTGAGACTTACTCAAGGTTGCATGATTAGTGGAAAAACTGGAACACGAACACAAAACTTTTGGTTCTGTTAGCTCTAAACCATGACATACGAGTGTCTCTAGCAGGTCATACTTTGGTGCCCTTTCAAATGAGTATTCTTTAAATATTTGTTCAGTATTTATTTAAAGATGAGAGGATGAACACTCTGTGAGGGAAAGGTAGAAAAGGAGCATCCCAGTTTTTCACATCTTTTCAGCAGAACTAAAGCCCTGCTTTATCATCTCTTGTTGCCCAAGCATTCCCCTTGGAAGTTATATTAATCAAGATTTGGGTTTTTTTTTTATTGTAAGTGACTGAAAACAAACAGGCTTAAGCAAAAATGGCAGTGCATTGACTCATTTAAATGAAAAGTCCAGGGATGCACCTCACTTTGGGCCCAGCTGGATCCAGGGACTTAAACGATGTCAAAACTAATCACTTTTATTGCATATCTTTGGTCTTCTTTCTCCTCCTCTGTTCTCTAGCAGGGTCTCCCAAACAATGGTAGCAAGAGGCCGTCAAGAGTTTTTGGCTTATATCTTCTCCTCTCAGCAGCCTCAACAGGAAGAGTCTCTCTGTCTAACGGTTCCCAACAATATCCCCAAAGAGTTGAATATCATGGAATTGACTTGGGTCGTTTGCCCAACCAGTAATCAGTTACCATAACCAGAGGGATTCACTGCTCTAATTGGCCATACTTGGGTCACATGCCAACTCCTAGAGCCTGGTGGAGTCAAACCACGTGGGAGTCAAACTACCAAGCCACATGCATCAAAAGTGGGGGAGGTGGTTCCCCAAGGAAAATATGACTTCTGGTGCCAAAAGACAAAGAAATGGATGCTGGGCAAGGCCAAGGCAAGAGATATGTACTATAGAAATGTTCTGTCCCCCTAACATCCAGCAGCTTATCCAAAGATTCCTTTAAACAACGTTCAGGACTCTCCCTGAGTAGAGTGCTGATCAGTATAATTTTCTCGGTTCCATTACTCTGTCGATTAGTTCCCTGGGCATCTTCCCAACTGGATCCCTCTTATTCTAACTCTTTCTTCACCAGGTGAGGAAGTTCAAGAGCAGAGGGACTCAGCCCAGGACGGGGCAGAGTTCAGACCAGATCCTGGCCCTAGACTATTGGCCACTGGAGCCAGCAAGCACTACCATTTAGGGCAAGCCCAGCAGCACAGCCTTGCCTGTCCCACAGCCCACCCAGCTTCTGCTAGGGCCTGAGGTTGGTGTGGGTTGTGGCTGTGCCAAGAGATCTCCAGACTTATGAATTAAGCCAGTTTGGCCCAAGGCATTCATAGCCTACTTAAGGCTCTGCAGAGGGTATGTCACTGTGGCCACTACAGTGAACTCTGTCTAGCATTCAAAATATGTGTATTGATTTAGGTAAAAGAGCATGATTAAGAGTCCCTAAAGAGAAACCATCTGGAAGGAAACACACTAGGCTGTTAATAGGAATAGCCTAGGCCTGTGAGATTGGGGTGGGGATGTTCACTGTTGTCTATTGTTGGAGTGATTTGAGGGAGGCACTGAGCTGCAGTGGGATATCTGGGGCAATCACGCTTAGCCCTAAACACAAGGTTTGAGGAAGACTGGCAAAATACCTCTGATAGGGAGCTGGGTGGGAGATGGGGGTTGGAGAGAAGACTAAGGATCCAAACACAGGCTACCACATACACAGAAAAGTTAGGGTCTTCAAAGGATAAGGAATGTTTGTCTCAGTGGCACTGACCCTACTAGTCAATGGCACCTGGTACACTGGACGTAACACTGTCAAGACACTGTTGACCGGTGAACATGATGATCAATTTCCCACCAGCCTGGCCGCCTCACTTCTGAGCAATTTTACAAGGCATAAGAGAACAATAATCACCAAACCAGCCACACGTAGATTTTGACCTAAAAGGGAGTTGCGTAGTGTATTGGCTAGGCTTCACTCCAAATGACTTTAGTCTTGTGCCATCATCAAATGTGTCCTGAAAAGATTTGCCATTGCTGAGGACATCTAAAATAATAAAGTGTAAATCCTAAAGGCAATAGAGGGTTTCCTAAATATTAATAACAAAGGGCTTCTCTGTTGAAATAAGGATCTCACCTGCCCAGGTAATGACTTTGAGGAAGAGGCTATTCATTTGCATAAGCAGGGATGCCCTTCACACCATTGACTTGAGAGTGTCTTGTGGCTCCAGCTATACTTGAGACTCCTCTTCTTGCTCTTCTCTCCCCTCTGCTGATTGCTTCCCAAAAGGGACCTGAGTCTGCCCTCACCTTTACTTCTTCCCTCCTTCTCATGCACGAAGTGAAATCTACAGTGTCTGGACTGGCAGTGGTCATGGATGTATCCTTTTGAGTCATTGGAACATGGATGCCTTGGTCTGGACCACTGAGTTTTTTCTCTCTCTCTTTTTTTTTTTTTTTGGTGAGGAAGACGGGCCCTGAGTTAACATCTGTTGCCAATCTTCCTCTTTTTTGCTTGAGGAAGATTGTCACTGTGCTAACTTCTGTGGCAGTCTTCCTCTATTTTTTTTTTTTTTTTTTGAGGAAGATTAGCCCTGAGCTACCATCTGCTACCAAACCTCCTCTTTTTTTTTTTTTGCTGGGAAAGACTGGCCCTGAGCTAACATCCGTGCCCATCTTCCTCTACTTTATATGTGGGATGCCTACCACAGCATGGCTTGACAAGTGGTGCCATGTCTGCAGCCGGGAACCCCAGGCCACCAAAGCAGAACATGTGAACTTAACCGCTGTGCTACCAGGCCAGCACCTTCCTCTATTTTTTGTATGTGGGACATCACCACAGCATGGCTTGATGAGCCATGCATAGGTCCATGCCCCAGATCTGAATGCACAAACCCCGGGCTGCTGAAGTGGAGCATGCAGACTTAACCACTACACCACCATGCCAGCCACCTGAGTTTTTTGTTATAGAGTCTACAAGAAAGAAAGAGATGATAAAGTGGGATAAAATGGAGTCATTTTCTTCTTTCCTGTTTCCTCTTATCAGCATAAGCAAAACCGTTTAGAAAACTGCAAAAGAGAAGTACCCAGTTGAGTAAGATGAAACCCTAAACCTTCAAGGGATACGCACTAGAAGGAGATGCCCAGAGGGGTAGTGGAGACGCACAGTAGCCTGGAAGCAAGATGGGGACAGAGCAGCCAGCCAAGAACTCTACTGTGTGGCCCCCTGGGGTCTTTTGACTGAATTTCCACTGGGCCTACAGCAATACTGACACATGGTGTGGTGTAGGAGTGGTTTGTCCTTAAGGATAATTCTAGCTTCAAGATTTAACACACTTTTAAGTGGTGTATCCTAAAACTGAAAGCAATGCCAGAAAACAGAAAAGAAAAACAATCCCAGACCCAGGATTTCATTTCTCCCCTCCGTGACAATGTCCATGACAATCTCTAAAGAACCATCTTTAGTGGCCTTGGAGATACCAAACTTTCTCAAGCTGGTAAAGAATTTGGTGGGGTATAACCTATCCCACAGCTTCCTCAACTTCCCTACACCCAGATACCCAGAGATTTCCAAAAGCTGAGGACTCAGGTTGGGCTCTGAGGTGAGAGAAGAGAAGAGTGTGGGCTGGACAGGGCCCTGAGGCATGGGCGGGGCGTGAGGTGGGGTGAGGGAAGGAGAAGCTGCTGGTCACTGACAGTGCCTGGGGCAGGCTCACATCACACAGAGAAGTCTGACCTGGAGTCACTTGCTGCCTGTGGGGTCTCGGTCACCAAAACCTGTCTGGACTAAACAGTAAGAACAGTTTGATCTTAGCACTGACCTCACTTGAACGTTAAATCAGTAAATGCCAATTTAGTGGAGCCGTTGCTGGGAATCAAGTATCTGACATCTCTTAGGAGGAGATTTTTTTTTCTAAAGCCACAACTTGTTCCTTTTGCTCTTTAGGTTATTCTTTTCCAGTAGGAAAGTGGCTCTCCATCCCCTCTCCTCCTTGCTTCCACCCTTTGAAATGCACTCAGCAGCGGCTCCCATGATTAGCTGGGGAGCCAGGAGTGTCCAGGTCTTGAAGTCCTCCTAACAGGTAGAGTGAGGAGTTGGCAAATGAGAAAGGGGATTATGGTCTTTCCAGAAGAAAAACTTTAGAGGAAAAATATTTGGGTCAAAATTACCAGCTCACTTTCTAACTCTCTCTCGCAGCTTGTAGAGACTGTGTTTCTAGTGGAAGCATGTAGCTCTCAGCATGGTGCCTTTCATCTTGTCCTGGTGATGTGCCACACCATCTCCGTCTTCTATTAGTTGGCTTGTGGAGAACAGGCAGCTAAGCTTGGGTTTTCTCTCTTGTGTGTCTCTCCTAGGGATAGAGATGCCAGGTTTTATTGTTTTGGTTTCTTTTGCTGAAGAAGATTTGTCCTGAGCTAACATCTGTTGCCAAACTTCCTCTATTTTTTTTCTATCTGAGCTGCCGCCACAGCATGGCCACTGCCAGACAAGTGGTACAGGTTTGCGCCCAGGAACCAAACCCGGGCCACTGAAGTGGAGCACTCTGAACTTAACCAGTAGGCCACCGGGGCTGGCTTCCAGATTTTGTTCTTGCTTCACTTCTTGTCCGGCCCTCCCCTCCCCTCCCTTTCCTATGCCCTGGGTCGGCCATCCAGAGGTAGTGTTGGGGTGTGAGGCTGTCTGTTGGGAAAAGAGAAGGACAATTCTCATGTTCTCCAGGACAGCTACCACACACACAGCCCAGTCATAACGTGGGAATGGGGCCTTGGATGCCAGCTGTTGGGTGCCTGTCTTGCTGCTGGCTCTGCCAAGGCATGTGGTTCTTGTTGTCTCCATTCTCCCACCTTGCAGCCAGTCATGAATGTCATCTTCCTCAGATGTTTCAGTCCCTTGGGAACTGGGCTCTGAACTCAATTCTACTAGGGTTGACTATGGGCCACCCTCTCAGAATTTCTACCTAGGTTGGTCTCCAGTTTCCCTAGAGCAAAAGGAGAACAAACTGTGAAAGGTGAGTAGAGGAGTAGGAAGGTGGTCTAAGGACAGTTGTTCTGACCTAAATAAATTTACAACCCTGACAAGAGGCAGCGAGTGTAGCATCTCTGTACCTGCAACCATCACCCAAATGGTACTTCATGGTTTGGGGACTGTATTAGTTTCCTAAGCCTGCTGTAAGAAAGTACCACAAACTGTGTGGCTTAAAATAACAGCAATTTATTGCCTCATAGTTCTGGAGGCTAGAAATCCAAAATCAAGGTGTCAGCAGTTCCTTCTGAGTTGCTCTCAGGGAGAATCCCTTCTATGCCTTTCTCCTAGCTCCAGCTGTTTCTTGGCTTGTAGATGCATCACTCCATTCCTCCATCTTAGGTGATGTTATCCCTGGCTCTCTGTCTTCACACGGTCATCTTCTTATAAGGGCACCAGTTATATTGGATTAGGGGCCCACCCTACTGCGATATGACCTCATCTTAACTTATTACATCTTCAATGACCATGTTTCCAAATGAGGTCACATTCTGAGGTACTGGAGTAGGATTTCAACATATCTTTTTTTAGGGGGAGACACAGAACAATCCATAACAGAGACCGAAGGCTGAACGACCTGCAGCAAATGGACCTGGAAGGAGTTACGGGGGTAAATCAGAGGCCCCTACCAAAACAGTGGTCTTGTTAATTCTGTAGGGACAATTGTTTGAACTCCAAACTTCATAAAACCCTGTATTTGTATATATTGTTGTATTAGTTAGGACTTTGGCAGCAAGTAATAGAAATTAACTAATATAAATCAGGGCTGTTTGGATTATAAGTGATGGGAACTCAATTCCAGCTAGCTTAAACAAAGAAGTAATAAAGGAAATTTATTGGCTTACATAACTGAAAAATCTAGGAATGGATCTGGCTTTAGGCAGGATACAATCTACGGCTCAAATTATGTTTTCTGAGGTCTCTTTCTTTCTCTGTCTTCTCTTGGGTTGGCTTGTCTCTGCTTGCTTTCATTCTGCAGTCAGTCTCTTCACAAAGAGGATAAAATGGTGGCTGAATGTCCTAAACTCACATCATCTCAGTTTAGCCACCTCAGCAGAAAGAAAACTCTTTCCAACTCCCTATATCAATCCTAGGGAAGACATTGACTGGCCTTGCTTGGGTCATGTGCCCACACACAAATTATTGTCACCAGGGGGATAGGGTGTCCTGGCTGGCCAGCCTGGATCATATGCTCACCATTAGGGGAGTATCTATGATGGTTTGTCCTCATGGATTAGAGGATCTCATGAAAATTGGGGGAAGGAATTCTCCAGGAAAATCAAAAGAAAGGAGTGGAGAAACGCATTGTAGACAGACAGTATAGCTGCTATGATCCACTATATAACTCAAGCTAGCTTAAAGAAAAAATAGGGAATTTATTGTAAGGATACAGAGGTATTTCATGGATTGTAAGGGCAGGCATACTGCTGGGCCATAGAAAAGAACCTGAAAGCTACCAGGCCACAGGCAGCTTCTTCCTGCCCATAAGCTTCATTCATCTCTCTCTGAAATCCTCCTTTCTTTGTTTCTTAGTCCACCCAGTGGGGAAAAGAGCACCTTCCCTACATCCTCCCAGTTTTTATCTCTTTCATTCAAGGAACCAATCTAATGTAAAATTTGCAGGGAAGCAAATCTGATTGGCACGGTTTGAATCAATTGCCACCCCCAAACAAATCAGTTATGCTTGGGTGGGTGGGGGTGGGGGGTCACACACCAAAGACATTGTATACATGGAGAAGGGTCCAGTAAATGCCTAACATATGTCAGTTAATCTCTTCAACGTGTAAGCTGTCCCTAGAATCATCCTAAAAGTCATTTATTCTAAGACCCTCATTTCGCAGATGAAGAAATGGAAGCCCCAAAATGTTAAAGACTGACTCAAGGTGTCATACATACATATATACACAGAGGCCTAATAATGACTTGGCTAGAACTAGTGGCCAGGTCCCAGCATTTCCATTCCCCTTTCTTCTACGATACCATGTTTGAGCTTAATAATTCCCATGGCATTAGTCTATAGAGAAAAGTAAAAACAAACAAACCCAGAAACACACACAAAAACAAACACTGGCAAACAGGAATCTTGTCATGTTCCCTCAGAGTCCTTGCTCCTCCTGTTAACCTCTGCCTGAAATGGTCCTTCCACCTAAGCCAAGCCTTGACTTAGTTAATTCTTACCCATCTTTCAAAGCTCTGCTGAACTACAACTTACTCAAGGATACTGCCTTGACCTCCCAAACTAGATCAGTCCCTACCCTGGGTTGTGTTTTCATAGTACTTCTGTTCTACCCTTTTTTTGTTGTTGAATTATTAATTATGAAAATTTGCATAATCTGGTGGGTACCTGTCCTTGAGTTACAGGCACTATGGGGCCCAAGATTGTGTAATATCCCATGTTCAGCGCGATGCCTCTCAATGGTAGGCACTTGATAAGTATTTGTCAAGAAAACCAAAAAGAATGAAAAGTAAGAGAACAACAAGAAAAAGGGAGCCTCTGCCTTCACCCTTTCTCTAGGAAGAAAGTTTCTTATTCTTGTGAATTCTCAGAATTTAGGAAAAAATCTTCTGAGATGAAAATTATTTCAGAAGTAATTTTGGGGGGTGAGGTTCCAGAATTTTTAGCCTCAGTATGATGATAATGGCTAATATATTAGAGCAGCTGTCATCCTCCAGGCTCTGGGCTACGTGCATTGTCCCTTTTTAATTGTCACGGAAACTCTTTGGAGTTGGTACTGTAGGCACTGAGCCTGGTTATCCAGAGCAGTAAATATCCTGTCAAATGATTGGTCCCTTGAAGACAGTATTAGGTCTCATTCCCCTTTACACTTGTCCAGAGACAAGCCAGAGGCTTGGTATGCTCAGAAGGGGGTCATGGGTGAGTAGCTGTCACAGGAAACAAGACCTCACTCAGTTCCTCTGGTTCCAGAGTAGAGGTGTGTAGAATTTGCAGGAAGGCAGTGGTGGGTGTTTTCACAGGAGCTGAGACTCTACTACCTGAGGAGCTTTAGAAGGGCTAGGGGAATTTTCTGGGGTCCTGTGAGCTTGGATAAGAGCTGACTTTGCTTTGGGTGGAAACTGTGGGTGCTTCTATTTCCTCATAGAGGAAAATCCTTTGAAATGTACAACAACACAAAAAAATGTAATTTATTTGATTTTTCTGATTCTGTTCTTCATAAATGGGTACTTGTGGTAATAATGCTTGCCCCAGAAACTGGTTAATTTTTTCCAAATACTTTGGTACCTAATGTCATGGTACTCTTAGCAGCAGCCTCCTGAGGTGAGAGTGGTAAGTACCTGAGAGGGTACCTGCCAGGGTGGACAAGGAAGCTGAGAACCAATAGGACTAGTTTCTGGTCTTTCTCTGAAGCTAAAACAAAAACTGCACCTGAACCAAATTTCTCAGCCCAGTGGCGCCGGGACGCATCACAACTGCCAGGGTCTTAATTGTTTTATCTTGAGCATGATCAATCTGCAGGTTAAACAGCTTGATTGGTTGTGACCTGAATGGGCTGCCACAAAGACGTAAGGTTGCACTGGCTGGTGCTTTTCCAAGGAGCCACCACACTCAGCAGTGAGGGTATGAGGATATATTAGTTCGTTTGTTTAATTATAAATATTAATTGAGCACCTGTTGTTGTGTTGGGCTCTAAGTGAGGCACCAGAGATGTAATAATGAACAAGATACACAAATCTTGCTCTCATTGAGCTTACATCTAGCGTGGGAGAAAATTGTTAAATATGTACAATTATTCAATTACGATTGTGAAAATGGTTCCAAGGAAAAAGAATGAGGAGAAATATAATAGGGAACCCGACTTAAACTGAGGCATGAGTGTGAGGGGAAGAATAATGTAAGATGAGACCAGAAAACCAGATAGAGATTAGCTCACATGGGCCTTGTTGGCTAAGCTTATCAAAGGTCTATAGTTTAATCCAAGGACAGTGAGAAACCATCGAAGGGAAGTGATATGATCTGATTTGCAAGTGTGAAAAATGACTGTGCATGCTCCCTGGAGAAGGGACTGTAGCAGGCTAAGAGCCGATGTGAGACCATGGGAGAAGGGATATTGGGCAGGGTTGGCTGGGATCCAACCAAACTGCTTTAGGGCACTTGGCCTTCCTTCTGCTCAGCCCAGGTCTGGTGCCCTTTGGCTCCTTCACTGGTCTCTGGTGCAAACAGCTGTGGCTAAGGCAACGTTTGGCTTTACCTGATGGTGATAGCACAGGCCATAGGAACTTAGGTAGCAAAAAATGAGTTTGGTTAACATTATTCAAAAGGAGTGTGTGTTTGTACCAGGCACCTGGTCTTTCATGGATTCTTACATCTTGTTCAGTAATAATCTCAATAGCTTAACCCAATAATCCCAATAATTTAGTTGATGCTTAATTTATTGAGCATCTACTCAATGCCAAGTACCTTTTTTTTATCTGTAGGATCTTGTGTGAACCTCACAATCACCCACTATGATAGAATCAGTAGGTTCTATCATTATCCCGTTAGGTTTGAGGTGGGGCTCTCTATTAAGATTAAGTGCAGGAAACAGACACTACTTCAGGTATTTCAAGCAGAAAGGGATTTAGAACAAGGTGCTTATGAAATGAGGTGCTTACAAAATCATTGTGAGGGCTGGAAGAGAGGAAGCTACTGGGCTTTTGGCCTCAAGGTCATTCCACCACAGCTGAGATCCAGAGGTTTGCTGATCTGTCATTCTGTCACTATTGCCTGTCGGGCTGTCACTCTTTTCACCACCACCAACCCATCCCACAGTGCAGCATTGTGTCTGGCCTCTGCTGGCACTCCTATTTGTCCGAACCCACTTATTGTCCTGAAGCTCCAAGGAAAGATGGCAAAGTGGAATTGCCTTCTTTCCATTTTTGAAATCTCTCGTGAACACACCTAACTGGCAAAACCAATTCACACGCAGAAGCCTAGCTGCAAGGAAATATATTCTCAGCTTTCCAACTTCTCCACATAGGCGATGAAATAGAGTTTGAGAGCCAATGTAAGTGTCCAGCCCGCAGGGCAGGACCAAATCTGCCTGTCTTCTGCAGTCTCTTTTTCAAATTGAAGTATAATTTTCGTATAAAAATGCACAGATTTTGAGTGCACAGTTTGATGTTTTGACAAACGTATGCACTCATGTAACCTATCAAGATACGGAACATTTCCATTGTGCCAACAATTCCCTCGTGCCGCTGTCCAATTTATCCTTCCTGCCTCCACTCAGAGGAGCTATTAAATGCTATGCAAAGGTCTGGAGCTGTGTTTCTCAAAATGTGGGTCACCAAAGCACGTGAAATGTGCAGGGAGATAGCTAGAAAGGGCTGAGAGAGGTGTCTGAGTGGATGAGCCTAAGACAATATACTTGGTTCCATGGTCTTCCCATAACCTGTAGAAAGATCTAGAAGTCACGGCTCGCTCCAGTGAGGAGTAGCAGATATGTAGGCCCTAACTATACCATCTTGCCCTTATCACTTCAGTGCAGGACAGAACTCCAACTGCCTGAATGTTCAACCTAAGGGCTTTCTGTGGCCACTCCCGCTGTAGAGGGAGCAGTCCTCAACCAAAGACTGACGGGTGTTGGTGTAGAATATTAAAACCAAACCAGTTATTAATTATAAACCTAGAGGCAAAGTGTCCATTATTCCACCAATCAAAATACAAGTTCTGCAAAAACACAAAAGACTGCAGTTTTACTAATGCTCTTCTACTCAGAAATGTTCAATGATTAAGTAGATTAAGGACCAAGTCCTTCCTTGCATTTCTGAAGCTGCCTCCTAGCTATTCTTCTGGCTGCAATCTTGTTTCCCTCCAACTCACTGTCTGCTCTTCTGAGTGACCTTTGAAACACAAATATGATCATTAAGCTTTGTGAGAACAGAGATGATGTCTCTTACTCTCCATTGTATCTTCAGCACCTAGCAGTTCCTGCACATAGTGGGCACCCAGTAAATATTTATTGACTGTATGTTGTTGAAACTCCCAGCTCATGAACAGGTTATATCCTGAAAGATTTCTTTTGTAAGGAGGTCCTTTGGAATTTGAAATACATTTGGCCATCACAATGATAAGTGGTTTTTAGCTTGTCAGACTAGCTTATAAAAACCAAATTCACTCATGATGTACCCTAACCCTAGTCCCAGCTTTCCTGCTGCTCTTGAGCAGAGAGCGTAAGATGAAGGAGAGAAGAAGAAATGGAAGGTGGATAGGCTTTAGGAGTCATTTGGAACTGGATAATTTGTCATTAACATCTTCCTTTTTCACACTTCCATTTTTGCATTTCTCTGCCACTATATGAGTGCCTTCTCTGCACCTGTTCCCCACTATGCCCTCCCCAACTACAGCAAACTGCCCTCCGCCCCAGCAGGGTCTTCTTACCTTCCCTACACGGCTAATCATAATCCCATTTCAAGTATTAAGAGGAAAGTAGCCTGACTGAAGAAATTCACGCTCCAGATGGAAGTTTAATAGCTCTTTAACCTTCCTACAGATAATTCCAATTTTCTAAAATCAATTTACATTAAATGAATCTCTAATTACTGGCATTTACTCTAACAAGATAAAATGAAAAAAATATATATGGTGAAAGATATTTTGAAGCATGTAGTCTCACCAACTCATCAGCCTTTTTTCATATTCTCCCTCTAGGGCTAATCATCTGGATCATTATGGATTTTTATAACTTTAGGTTCTTTAAAGATCCCTTCCTGCATTTTATTCCCCCACAAATATTCCCATAGGCCTGGTTGGGGAGGGGACGTTTGAGTGAGCACAGCCGTGGGTGGGAAGGCCTACAATGTGGACCCTTCTTCATTGCCTTTGCTCCATATCTGGTGGCTTTGCCCCAGCAATGTGCACCTTTGAGCTCACCCTGCCTGTGGGGACACTGGAACCAAGCCCAGCATCAAACAGTCATCAGTACTCAAAGAGCAAGAACCAGGACAAATGGAGGGAATTTCTAACTGGACAGTCTGGGGGTTTCCGTCCTAACGTTTGTATTCTGTTTAATTCTCTTTATTCAAATACATTTATATTTGGCCACCACAAAGAATTCTATGACCAGGGGATTTCTGCTTTTATAGCTATAGGAAAGAAATTGGATTAGAAAAGATTAAAGTGATACTTGCCCAGGCTCACACAGCTATTTAGAAGACAGCACATCTCCTAGCTCCTAATTCTATGTGTTTTGTTAAAAAGTAGATGCTACATATCACTTAAAATATTAGGTTTGCCTTAATAAGCTTGAAGATTAGCTCTTCTCTCTTAAATCAGAGAAAAATAATAAATTTATAGTTGCAGCATTTTTCCATTGGCCTGAGATAGCATTTCTCAAAGTATGTTGTTCCATTGAACGCTGGTTAATTTTTAAAAGGACTTCAAACACAAAAGTCTGCTCTCTGCCATCTTGGAAACTTACAGTGCACATTAGCATATTAAAGGCTCTGGGAAGTCCTGCGACAATAAAATCAAAGTTTGTTGAGCTCAGCAATCCCCAAATTTATTTGGCTAAGAATTACCTTTCTTCCCCTTTTCCTTCTTTCCTTCCTTCCTTCCTTCCTACCCTCCCTCCCTCCTTCCTTCCTTCGCTCCTTTTCATGAAACACCATTACCAAGCAGTACACTTTGGGAAATACTGGATTCAGGTAAACAACTGAAAATCAGTCTACAATAGGCCAATAATTTTCTTCTGAGATCAGGAACTTCCTCACTGCTTTTAGCTGTGTTCTCTACTGTGGACAGCATCACCAAGTGATAACATTAAGGTGTATTTAGTCAATTTGTATCTTTGGGAAGCCTTTGACTTTACTTAGGTAATTTATATAATGTCCTCTCACTGCATAAAAGATGCCTTGGTGTGTGAGGAACAGACATACAGGTCTCAGTTGCACATAAGGAAGACCAGCAGGGGAGATATGTTTCTGTTGCTTTATAGTAAGTTTTGAAATTCAGTAGCTGACATCTTCCAACTTTGTTTTGCTTTTTTTTCTTCCAGATTATCTTGGCTATTTTAGAATTTTTCCTTTGCATATAAATTTTGAAATTTGATTGTCAATATCTACAAAAATAAGCCTGTGAGGATTTTGATTGTGGTTGCATTGAATCTGTTGACCAGTTTGGGGAGAACTGATGCCTTAATAATATTGAGTTTTCCAGTCCATGAACATGGTTGTGATAGTGTGTTATAATAAATATATATTTGGTCTTTTTCCCTGGTTCCTGTCACAGGAACTTCTCCAGGGTGATGAGTGTCTTTTTGTATGCTAATGAGATGACTGGTGGCTGGGGCCCCCTAGATATCTTCAGAATGGGGAGTCGTTGTCAGAAAGACCAAGGCATGATGAAAGGGTTGGAACTTTCAGCCTCCCCCTGCCTCTGTCCAACCTCCTGGGAGGGGAGAGGGTCTGGAGATTGAGGTAATCACCAATCACCAATGATTTAATCAATCTGTAAAAACTCCTAAACTCTGGTGTTCAGAGAGCTTCCAGGTTGGTGAACATGTTTGTGTGTCCTGAGGGAGGCACACTCCAGCTTCCTGGGAACGAAAGCTCCTGTCCTCAGGACCCTCCTGGACCTTGATCTATGTACCTCTTCATCTGGCTGTCCATTTCTATCCTTTATAATGTCTTTATAGTGAACTGGTAATAGTAAGTAAAGTGCTTTCCTGAATTCCGTGAACCATTCTAGCAAATTATCAAACCTGAGGAGGGATTCATAGGAACCGCCAATTAATAGCAGGTGGGTCAGATGTATGGGAGGCCTGGGACTTTGATTGGTTTCTGAAGTGGGGGCACACTGAGCTGTTAAGATGTGGGGTCTGACGCTAACTCTGGGTATTTAGTGTCAGAATTGCATTGAATCATTGGACAACAAGTTGGTGTCCAAAGGGTTGGAGAATTGGTTGTTGGTGTGGAAAAAACCCATGCAACGGTACCTCTCTCCATGTATTTGCTCTTTTAAAATCTCAGATTGTTTTGTGGTTCTAAGTATAGGGTTTTTGCACATTTTTCATTAATTTTATTCTTCATTATTTGATATTTAATACTGCAACTTTCCTCCCCTCCCCATTTCCTGGAATTCCCATTCTCCTTACTCTGATCACTTTTTCTTTTTCATAGTGCTTATACCTCCAAATATACAGTATAATTTCATAGTTTACTGTTTATGCTTAATTACAATATATTTATTATTTTTATGTTTAATGCTTATAGTCTCTCTCCACACTAATTTAAGCTCCATGAGAGCAGGGATATTTTTTTTTATTCATAGGTATACCCCAAGCTCTTAAAATGGTGTCTGGCACATATTAGGCACTCAGAAAATATTGATTCAATGAATTAATGATTTAGTACAGTAAAGGAAGCTAAAAGAGGGTTGAAGTGGGGGTTTAATGAGCCAGTCCTCAGTGAGTGCCACAGTGAAGCCTGACATCTTTTTTATTCCCTCCCCTCAGTTTTCAACCCCAGGGGAGTTAGATGCATCTATTTTCTCCTCTGTTATTTACTACTCAATGTATTTCAATCAGATTTACCCTCTACCATGCCACTGCAACCGTTCTCACCAAAGTCACCAGTGATTTCCCTTTCACTGAACCCATTGGATATCTTTTAGTCCTTATCGAGTTTAACCTCACAGCAGCATTTGACATTGTTGACCACAGCCTCCTGGAAACTCTGTTTCTTTGGCACCTGGGATACTCTCCTGATTACCTTCCTACCTTCAAGGCAATTTTTTTTAAGTCCCTTTTGCTGGCTTCTCTTCCACTTCCTGACCTTCAAATGTTGGAGTTCTTTTGGCCTTTGTTAACGCAGTCTGTTATGGGCTGAATTGTGTCCTCTCCCAAATTCATATGTTGAAGTTCTAACTCCCAGTACGTTAGCATGTGACTATATTTGGAGATAGGGTCTTTAACAAGGTAATTAAGTTAAAATGAGGTCATTAGGGTTGGACCCTAATCTAATATGACTAGTATTCTTATAAGAAGAGGAAATTTGGACACAGATGGATACAGAGAGAAGACATAGGGAGAAAACAGCCATCTACAAGCCAAGGAGACCTCAGAAGAAACCAACCCTATCAACACCTTGATCTCAGACTTCTAGCCTCCAGAATTGTGAGGAAACAAATTCCTGTCATTGAAGCTACCCAGTCTGCTGTACTTTGTTATGGCAGTCCTAGCAAACCAACACACCCTCTTTTCTTCTCACTTTATGCTTGAGTGATTTCACCTAGTCCAATGGCTTCATCTACCATCTATATGCTTATTCTTCACAATCTTTCCTCTCTAGTCCAAATCTCACTCCTGAGATCTAAATCATGTATCCACCTAATCAGCTACTTGACATCTTCGCTTGAGGTAGACTCCAAGCAGACCAGCTGAGCCTGGAAGTACTGAACACAGACTTCAGCTGCCTTCCACTGCAGGAGAGGCAGAGTTTAGACATGGGGTTCAGCTAAGTTAGTTGCATGATAAAGCCAAAAGAAAATCAACACTGTTCAGAGGAATATAACAGAATCAAGAGCCTCTACAATATTCATAGTGTGCACATAAAATCCAAAATTTCTAGACATACACAGAAATAGGAAAATGTGATTCCAAAACTCAAGAAAAAGGAGAATCAATGGAGACTAACCTAAGGCTCAGATGTTGGCTTTAGCAGGTAAATATTTTAAAACAGCATTTATAACTATTACAACAACTCATGGAGATAAACAAAAATATGCTCATCATAGAAGAACAAATAGAAAATTTCAGCAGAAAAATAGAAATTATAAAACAAAATGGAACTTCTAGAACTAAAAAATAGAATATCTTAAATAGAAATTTACTGGAAATCTTAATAGGAGAATGGCGATGGCTGAAGAGTCAGTTAATTTGAAGATACAGCAATCAAAACCATCCAATTTGAAGAAAAGAGAGGAAAAATATTTTAAAAATAAGCTTAGTCACAGGAACCTGTGGAACAATATCAAAAGGTCTAACATATACATAATTGGAGTCCCAGAAGGAAGGTAAAGAGAAAATAAGGCCTAAAATTTATTTAAAGAAATAAATGGTAAAAATGTTCCCAATTTGCTATAAGACATATATTTAGAGATTCAAAAAGAACCTCAATAAAGATAAATACAAAGAAAATCATGCCTAGGCACATCATAGTCAAACTCTGAAAACCAAAGATAAAGAGAAAATATTGAAAGCATTCAGAGGAAAATAACACATTACATATAGAGGAAAAAAGATGCAAGTGACTGGACTCATCATCAGAAACTGTGGAGGCCAATGGTGTCTTTAAAGTGTTCAAAGGGAAAAATGTCAACCTAGATGAATATGTATGACAACTGTAACATTAACAAGGAAGAGGTGAGTGGACAGATGGAGTTGCAAGATTCATACATTTTACATAAAGTAGTATAATATTAACTCTAAATAGAGTTAAGAGAAGTTCGGGATGTATATTTAATTCCTAGAGCAATCACTAAGGAAATGATGCAAAGAGGTAAATGTAAGAAGCCAATAGATGAATTATAATGGAATTCTAAAAACTATTCAATTAATATAAAAGAGGGTAGGTATGGAGGAAAAGAAGTACAACAAACAGAGAGGGCAAACAGAAAATAAATAGTACTATTCATACAATGGAAGACTACTTAGCAATATAAAGGAATGAGCTACTGATCCACATACCAACCATCCATGAATGAATCTCAAGAACATTATGCTGAGTGAAGGAAGCCAGGCACAAGAGATTAATACTGTGCTTTCATTTTTAATGATATTTCAGAACAGGCAAAAACCACATCATTAGTGAAAAATCATCAGAACAGTGGTTTGCCTCTGGGATGTTGGGGAGTGAATTTGTTGGAAGGTGGCATAAGGGAACTTTCCAGAGTAATCGTAATGTTCTGTATTGTGATAGAAGTTTAGGGTACACAGGTGTATGTATTTACCAAACTCATTGAATTGTACACTTAAGATATGTGCATTTCAGTATATGTAAATTTTACCTCAAAAAAGAGCCATAAACAAATATTTAACTCTAATTGATAGTGTGCTTGCTGAAGGGTTTAGGGGCTAAATATGCTGATTTCTGAACTTACTTTGAAATCCATCAAAAAATAAGGTGGATTGATATATGATGTGATAAAGAAAATAATATAAAAGATTAATTATAGGACCTAGGTGGGGGGCATATGGATGTAAACTGTACAATTCTTTTAACTTTTCTGTATGTTTGAACATTTTCATAATAAAGTGTTGGAAAAAATTAGGAGACCCCAAACTGAGCCCATCATCATTTCTACTCCCTTCAAACCTACTCTTACTTTACTGCTATTTGTTTCATCAAATGGCATCATCTTTTACCCAGTTGTACAAGTCACAAACCTGAGGCTCATTCTTTAATCCTCTCTTTTCCTCATTCTTCATATGCAAACTATAATCAAATATTGTAGATTACATTTCCTACACATTTTTCCTGTCAGTGCACTTCTTTCCATCCTAGCTGCCAATCTAGTCCAAGCGATCAACATCTGTCACCTTGACTTCTAGAAGAGCCTCCTAATGTGGCTTCTAGCATCCAGTATTGCCCCTTTCCAATCCATTGTCCACCCCTTGTCAGAATACTCTTTTAAAAATGGAAATACATTATATTGCCCTGTATAAAATTCTGCTAGGATATCTCATAACTATTAGGATAAAGCTCCAAAGCCTTCATGTGGCTTAGGAGTCACCTTTCTATCTCTCAGCTTTGTTTCATCCTAATCTTGACTTCATTGTCTCAGCCCCAGCTCTCCTGGACTAATTTCAGCCCCACTATGTCTGACATACTGCTCTTTCCTCTATCTGGAATAATCTTCTCCCTCGATTTCTTTCTTCCGGCGAATGCCTCCTGATCCTTCATGTCTCAATTTAAATGGAACTTCCTAGGGAGGCCTCTTGCGCCCAGAATAGATTAGATCCCCTTCCTGTAGTAGGAACTACACTTTCACAGCACTTATTACATCACCTTACCTCGTTACATTCCCAGAACTTAGCACAGTAGGCTGGAACATAATATATGTTCAAAAAATATTTGTGGTCTGGGTGGTTGAATGGGAGAGAGTGTGTTATTATACAGTGTTAATTTGACTTAGATGATTAGTTTAGGAAAAAGAACATGTTTTCATACACTTGAGGGTGTACGTATCAGTATGTTTCAGATTGCAAATGTCAGACATCAGGATCAAACTGGTAAACAATGAGGCTCATATGGGTAGATGTCTAGTCGTAGCATAGACTTCAGGTACAGTGTGATCAGGGCTTTCAATTCATTTCTATTCAACTCTTTTGGCTTTTCTCTTCTCATGTATTTGGTCTGTCCTCAGGCTGGTTTCTCTAATGGGTCTAAGATGGAAGGCAGCAGCAACTGCAGCTTCTTTTCACATTCAGCAAATAAGAGACTCTGGCTTCTCGTTGGTCTTTCTTCAAGCCAAGAAAGAACTCTCACAGAAGTCTTCAGCAACCATCTCCTTTTGTCTTATTGGTTGAAATACAATCATATACTCATTCCTGAGCCAATCACTGGTTGGCTTATATTGATCAGTCCACCTCTGGGGTCAGATTCCTTCAATCGCAAGTGCTACATGAGGAAGGTAGATAGCTGAACAAAACTGAGGTTCTGTTGGGAAGGATGAAGGGGACAATGAATTCTGGCAAGACAACCAACAGTATCCACCTCTGTGTATTACGCTCTGAGAAATTGCCTTGCTTTTTTCTTATAGATATTTTGCATTTTGTGACTGAAATTATGTTTGATCCTGCACTGACAGTTGAAAGCTCAATTTGTGGGCCATTCATAGCAAATGCACAGAATATTTTTAGATTAGCTTCATTCCTGCTTCCTCTATGCTCCTTCTCTTATTTTCTTTTTGTGTCATCTTTCTTCTCCACTTCTAATTTATTCTATATTTTATATATTTTTTTAAACCATATTAATTTAAAAAAATAAAGTAGATTTAAGCAAATAAAATGCAAATATTTTGGTTGTGGTATGCTTTCTCCCCTCCCCATTATGTTGCTTTGTCTTTAAATATAGAAGTATAGATTTTTTAAATTAATGTATAATTGACATATAACGTTATATTATTTTCAAGTGTACAACATAATGATTCGATATTTGTCTAGAAGTATAGATTTTTTACAGCTTCTTATTGCCAGCCATAGATAAGAGTTAGTTGGTGCCACCAGCATATCATTATTTTTCTCGTTTTATTTCCACTCCCTTTTGGAATATTCTTATTTTGCTGATATTTTAAGAAGGTAAATAAATGTTATTTTTGATGACAGAAACCAGGATGAACTAAGAAAATCCAATAATTTTATTGCCTTTTGGGAAAAAAGCACCCTATATAGAAATTATTTTTTAAAAGATAAAATTGACCTGATCTTGTTATACAAGAATTGTCTTGTCCTTACTCTTCCTGGGAACTGTGTATTACAGGGTTCTGTTGTTTAAAATATTATGCCCTGTAACCATTTGGCAAAAAGTAAAGTTAGATCCTTTCCTTATTCTATGTACCCAAATAAATTCCAGGATTTCAATGTAAAACATAAGACCGTAACATGGAACCTTGAGGGCATCATGCTAAGTGAAATAAGCCAGTCACAGAAGGACAAATACTGCATGATTCCATTTATATGAGGTGTATAAAGTGCTCAAATTCATAGAATCAAAAACTGAGATGGTGGTTGTTGGGGGGGTTGGGGGATGGAGAAATGGGGAGTTACTAATCAGTGGGCATGAAGTTTCAGTTAAGCAAGATGAATAAATCCTAGAGATCTGCTGCACAACAATGTACCTACAGTTAACAGTACTGTCTCCTATGCTTAAAAATTTGTTGAGGGTAGATCTCATGTTAAATGTTCTTACCAGAATAAAATAAAATTTAAAAAGATTTAAATGCAAAACATAAGACCATCAAAGGAAATATAAGTGAGTATATAATCTTAGGAAGGGAAAGAACTTCCTAGGTGTGATACCAAAGACAGAAACCATACAAGCAAACACTGATTACAAATAATAGCTAGCATCCATCGAAGGCTTACTGTGTGTTGGGACATGTACTGAAGATTTGTATTATCTCATTTAACCTTCTCGTCAATCCTATGAAGTAGGTATGATTGTTATCACCCTTTTATGAATAAGAAAAACAAGACACTGGAAAGTTAATTACCTTACTTAAGGTCACCCAGCCAGGAAGTGACTGAGTTAAGATTTGTAGCCCAGTAGTCTGACTCTAAAGCCTGAAAACTTAATGGGTTATGATACAAAATAGTATTTACTGTATATGCTGGCCATTTCTTCAACATAGGGGTGTTGAGAAAGCTAGATGAGTTCTTGTATGTACAAGTAATTTATAAACCATAAAGGATGACCTAGTATTGGTGAGCAGGGGTTCACTGCTTGCCAGGGCGGAACAAGAAAGAGCTGCCAGCATCCAATCCATGTCTGCCCAGCAGCCTCCTCTCAGCTTTCTTCACTGTCTCCTTTCAGTTCCTTTAATTTAAACTGTGCTGCTCAGCTGCCCACATGGAACCCCCTCAGCTAATCCAGCAGTACTAGGTGCTTTCTCATCCTGCCAAGGGACCAGGCAAAGAGCCTGCTTCTTATTCTCTAGGGACAAAATGGCATGGATTTCACAACTGAAAGATGAAAGAGAATTGAATCCAAACAAAGAGTAGCTCTCAATCACTTGGCAATTGGCCATTTCTTCTTTCTCTCCCACTCTTTTTCCAGCAAGTAGACAAACGTGGTTAAACTTCACTTCACAGGGGCTGGCCCGGTGGCGCAGTGGTTAAGTGCACACATTCTGCTTCAGTGGCCCGGGGTTCACCGGTTCGGATCCTGGGTGCAGACATGGCACAGCTTGGCACGCCATGCTGTGGTAGGTATCCCACATATAAAGTAGAGGAAGATGGTCACGGATGTTAGCTCAGGCCAGTCTTCCTAGCAAAAAGAGGAGGACTGGCAGCAGATGTTAGCTCAACGCTAATCTTCCTCAAAAAAAAAAATAAATAAAACTTCACAGCTTGAATAGAATTGGATGTAGAGACACACATATAGATAATTGCTAATGTGCCATACTCTTAGTTTAAAATTTACAGGAAAGAGATATTTCTAAATACAATATTGCTATTGCCAAAGAGTTTGTGGAACAGCACATTCAGTGATGTGATACTGGAAGCCATTCACTCCATCATCATCTTTCACCCATGGTCATTCTCCAGAGTGTTTGTTTTGACTTATTGTTCCTAAAAATGTGAAAGAAATACAAACCCTGCCCACTTCTAAAAGCACTGGTAAATTCAAACTTCTGTGGTTGACAAGACTTGGCATGGTGAAGAAATGGATCTCGGACAAGAACGGAGGTTGGGAATTTCCGAATCTACTGCATTCCAGTGGATAAACGAATAGTCAGGGGTTATAAGTGGTTCCCCAGAGGGAAGAAAACTTTGAGATTACTGACCACAAAAAGAAAAATTTCAAAATTTCCAGTTATTTGTTACTTTAGATTGCTTTCTATCTCTGGGAAATCCACTCTTACCAGCACTAAAGTCAGTTTCTAAGGAAAAAATGAGAAAAAAAGAAGATGCCACTTTGGAAGACGTCATTACCTTGTTCTTCAAATGGCCTCATGGGGAACGTGCAGCAATTTCCTTCTTCGGAAATTCTGTTCAAAGCATCCTGTGCTTCTCTACGTGCAGACTGGAACTCTCCTGAGAGCTGGACTCACAAACCCGTCACCTGACAGTGGTTCACTCATGTGGGCTCTGAGGATAAGGTGCTGAACTCAGGAATCGTTGACTCATGGGTGTTTCTGACTGAGCTCCAAACCCTGAGGCAAAGCAGGTGGTATTGGAGTCACAAGCTATTTATTTTCTTATTCTTTGCACATTTCTCCACAGATGATTTCATAACATGTGGGGATTATTTAATTAATGACTATGCTATACATCTTTTGGAAAAATCGTCTGTTAATATATAGGACATTATTATTGTTGGTGTTGAGATTAAGACTCATTACTTAATGAAATTTAGCAAATTAAGAAAAAGTGTGCAATTCACACTATAGGTATAATATAATATTCCTTGGAAAAATCTTTAATTTAAATAATTGCTTGAAAAGACTACTAATTTAAGACTAGAGTCACTTTACTACTGTACCCTGGAAAATTGAGAGAAGGGATGCCAATTTTCATAACCTAAGAATCACATACCATCTCTGAATGATCACATATTTTAAATTGCTTATTATGGGTGAAGTGTCATTACAAATTATTAAAGATCACTAGCCAGTTCCAAAGGTGGACGCTTTCCCTGAGTAAGTCTAATTTCCAGGCTTTTGAAAGGGAAGCTGTTGGGTTTATTTACTTCATTAAAAAATAATATTTATTCTGTTTCCTAATTAAAAAGTAATACATGTTCATTGAAGAGCATTAGAGAGAAACATTAAAAAGCACAGGGGAAAAAAATAAGGGTTGCCTATAATCCTTAGAGATCTCTCTTAATTTTTTCCTGTCTTTTTGATTATTTTTAAAATTACAAAAGAAATACATGCTTGGTGTAAAAAAATTGCGACAGGATAGACAAAACGTGGAAGTCACTCTTTTATGGGCTTGTGTCCCCCCCAAATTCATATGTTGAAGTTTTAACCCCCTAAGTATCTCAGTATGTGACTCTTTGGGCCTTTACAAAGGTGATTAAGTTAAAATGAGGCTGTTCAGGTGGGCTCTAGTCCAGTCTGACTGATGTCCTTATAAGAAGAGGAAATTTGGACACAGAGAGACCCCATGGATACATACACAAAGAAAAAGCCACATGAGGACACAACAAGAAAGTGGCTAGCTGCAAACCAAGGAGAGAGGCCTCAGGAGAAACCAGTGGATACCTTGATCTTGGACTTCTAGCCTCCCAAAGTGTGAGAAAATAAGTTTCTGATGGTTAAGCCACCCAGTCTGTGGTATTTAGTTATGGCAGCCCTAGCAAACTAAGATGCACCTTTTACCCTTTATCCCACTGTTCTCCCCAGGGTAACCAGGACCAACACGTAGACTTATTTCCTATGCTTTTGCACACACAGAGTCATATATAGGAAGTTTCTTTTGCACACACAGAGTCATATATAGGAAGTTTCTTTTGCACACACAGAGTCAGTCATATATAGGAAGTTTCTTTGTTTATGCAGATGGGAACATATTATAAATATTGCTCTGTGACTTACTGTTTTCATTTAACAGTGTATTGTAGATAGCTTTCCACGTCAGTACATATAGAGCACTACCTACTACTTTCTTACTGAAACTGAATAGTTTTCCATTGTGTGAGTGTATCTTGATTTGATTTCACCATTCCATAATTGATGAGCATTTAGATTGTTTACTTTTTTTTCATATTACCAGAAATGCTTCAGTAAACATCTTTGTACATTTGTGGTTGGGCTCACATGCTAATACATCTCTTTTTTTTTTTTTTTTTTTTTGAGGAAAATTAGCCCTGAGCTAACATCTGCTGCCAATCTTCCTCTTTTTGCTGAGGAAGACTGGCCCTGAGCTAACATCCGTGCCCATCTTCCTGTACTTTATATGTGGAACGCCTACCACTGCATGGCTTGACAAGAGGTGCCATGTCTGCACCCGGGATCCCAAGTGGCGAACCCCAGGCTGGCAAAGCAGAACATGTGAACTTAACCGCTGCACCAGCAGGCCGGCCCCTGCTAATACATCTTTAAGAATAATCCCAGAATTAGAATTACTGGACCAAAGAGCACATACATTTAACATTTGAAAGCTATTTGTCAAATTGCCTTCCATAAAGGGTTAATTTCCAATCTTATTGACATATATGAGACTCCCCATTTTTTTCTTTTCCTGTTTATAGGTTTGAGTGTATGGATATACAGAGATATATAAATAGACTTTTACAAAATAATATTGAGATTGTACAGTAAGTATTGTTTGGAAATCTTTCTTTACATTTTAGTCATCAGCAGGTTTAGTCCTCATTTTCAGTCTTTCCATATAGAATCATTCTTCTTTTTGGGGAACTCTTGCCTACATCATCTGCCATTGTTGCCAGCTCTAGGTATAGGAACTTAGGGATTTGTACCAATCTAAACATTAGCTCTGAAGGTTTTGTCTCCTGGATGGAGGCAGAAATGAGAATGTTCCTTCCCTGGAATTCAGTGAGCAAATGCTTTGAAATCATTTCCTAAGGTACCCCTCCGAAAGTTAACTTCCAATTTTCTTTTGGAACCTAGTTAAATTATTAAACTGGCATTCAAACTCCGTAAGCTCACTAAATGCTTGTTAAATTGCAACGGAGTGTCTATTAGTCTGCTCAGGCTGCCGTTAACAAAATACCGCGAACTGTGAGGCTTAAACAACAGAAATTTATTTTCTCACAGTTCTGGAGGCTGGAAGTCCGAGATGAGGATGCTAGCATAGTCAGTATCTGGAAAGAGCTCTCCTCTCAGGTTGCAGATGGCTGCCTTCTTGCTGTGTCCTCACTGGACCTCTTCTTTGTGCATATAGTGGGTGGGGGATCTGAGGAGGGAGCTCTCAGGTGTCTCTTCTAAAGACCTTAATCCTATCAGATCAGGGCCCTACCCTTATGACTTCATTTAACCTTAATTACTTCCTTAGAGCCCCTTTCTCCAAATACAGCCACACTGGCAGTTAAGACTTCGATACATGAATTTTAGGGGGACACAAACATTTAGTCCATAACAGAATGTGTCTGTAGTTAAGCCAAGGTTTGTCATAAGGATTTTTTCTCTGCATGGATCTAAGGGAATTTGACCATGTGGGGGCTGGGCTCTATGAAGTCAGAACAGATAAGTGATTTGGTTGGGATAATGTCTCCTTTATACCATCTCATTTAGAATTCTATAAAATTGTAAGAAAGATGATCAGAAAATAAAGTGAAAGCTTTGTTGTTCCTTACTTATTGATTAATACATGTGGAAAATTTAATCTGAACTCAATCCAACAGATATTTATTATCTCTTACCGTGTGTTAGGTACTATCTAGTACATTGGGAGCAGTAGAAAGAGGTCGACATGGTGGCTGCCATCAAATTGCATGTGCTTTGATGGCATGTGGTTACCAAACCTGGCATCAGAATCAACTGAGACATAGCTTAAAATATACAGATTTGATACAACCATTTGGAAAACCTGTTGGCGTTATCTACTAAAGCTAAATATATGCCTATTCTTTGACCAGAAATTTCATTCCTATGTATGTACTCAACAGAAATGCATATATATGTGCACCAAAAGACATGTATAAGAATGTTCATTGTAGCACTATTTGTAACAGCCCCTAATTGGAAAAAACCTAAATAGCCATCAACAGAACAATGATGGGAATGAACAAACCACACATATAGTGAAAACATAAATTTCACAAACATAATATTGGGCAAAGAAAACCAGACACAGAAAATTACATAAATTCCATTTATATGAAGTTCAAAAAAAGTCAAAACCAATCTATGCTGTTCTAAGTCAAGATATTGGCTAATCTCAGGGGGAAGAGGCAGAATTTGGGAAAAGAACATGAAAGGGATTCTGGTAGGCTAGTATGTTCTGTTACTTGATATGATCAGTTACCTTGGAATGTTCACTTTATGAAAACTCATGATTTTTACATTTTTTTGTATGTATGCGATCAGTCATTAAAAACATACAGATTTCTAAGCCCTATCTTAGACCTACCAAATTAGAATATCTACCTAATTTTACTATCTACATAAGGAGCTCAGAAATCTATGTTTGTAAAGCTCCCCCGGGATTCTGATGCATTCAGATACAAGTTTTTGGGAACTACTGCTTTTGTGAAGACAGCGTTTTAATTCTCCTTCCTAAGACCTTATCTATGCCTTTCTACTGGGGACTGATGTTTGTGGAGATCGTTAATGCACTAGGGGGGTTCATTATGGAGATGCTCAGAGAAGGCCATTGGCAGCCTACTACATTGACTGCCACAGTCTGATCTGGTATCTGCTCAAAAAGAAATAGACTTTTGCTCAGAGCAATGTAAAGAGAAGGGTGGGTCAAGAGGTGGATGTGGCAGAGTTCACTTAGAAGACTAGATTGTCATGTTTTTACACTAAATTTCCATATTGGAGCAAACAAGAGGAGTGCAGCTGTAAGGCAAATGGGATCAGAGGAATATTCCAGGTATTTCGTGAGGATTTTGCCAAAATACTGACAAATTATGACTTGCAGAGCTGTTATCATGAAATTAGTTGTGTTATCTTGGTTTCTTCTTTTTTTTTTTCCTGAGGAAGGTCCTCCCTGAGCTAAAATCTGTGCTAATCTGCCTCTATTTTGTATGTGGGTCGCTACCCTAGCTTGGCCACAGATGAGTAGTGTAGGTCCGTGCCCAGGACCTGAACCCAGACTGCAGAAGCAAGGCACACAAACTTCACCAGTAGGTCATGGGGCCAGCCCTACCTTGATTTCTTATCGTTCATGGAGTCATGTTGAGCAAAGAAAGAAACAGATGACATTTTTGTGAATGTTAAAGTAGAGAAAACATGATAATAGTCATGAATCAAAGAGGAAAAACATTTGTCAATCAGAGTATGTTTAGCTTCTTAGTCATCAAGCAAAGAAATAGTTTGCCCAGTTTTATTGAGAAATAATTGACATACATCACTGCGTAAGTTTAAGGCATACAGCATCATGGTTTGATTTACCTATATTGTGAAATAATTACCACAATAGGTTCAGCTAACATCTGTCTTCTCATATAGATACAATAAAAAGAAAAGAAAGACAAAAAGGAAAAAAAAATCTTTCCTTGTGATAAGAACTCTTAGGATTTACTTTCTTAACAACTTTTCTATATATCAAACAGTAGTGTTAGCCATAGCCATCCTGTTGTACATTACATCCCTAGTATTTATTTATCTTATAACTGGAAGTTTGTATCTTTTGACCACTTTCCTCCAATTCTCCCTCCCCCAGCCCCCTACCCTGCCTCTGGTAACTACAAATCTCCTTTTCTGTGAATTTGGGGTGTTTTTTTTTTATTCTACCTGTAATTGAGATCATACAGTATTTGTCTTTCTCTGTCGGACTTATTTTCACTTAGCATTATGCCTTCAAGATCCATCCATGTTTTTTATGGCTGAATAATATTCCATTTTGTATATATATATATATATATACCACAACTTCTTTATCCATTCATCCATTGATGGACATTTAGGTTGTTTCCGTGTCTTGGCTATTATAAATAATACAGCTATGAACATGGGGGTGCAGATATCTTTTCAAGTTAGTGTTTTTGTTTCCTTTGGATATATTCCCAGAAATGGAATTGCTGGATCATATGGTAGTTCTATTTTTAATTTTTTGAGGCTCCTTCATACTGTTTTCCATAGTGGCTGTACCAATTTACAATCCCATCAACAGTGCACAAGGATTTCTTTTTCTCCACATCCATGCCAGCATTTATTATCTTTTGTCTTTTTGATGATGGCCATACCAAGAGGCGTGAAGTGATAGCTCATTGTAGTTTTAATTTGCATTCAGGGAAAGAATTTTGGGTATCAAGGAAACACTGAACATTATTAGATTCCATTTGACTCTCTCTTTCCCTGTTTATTTTTTCTTTTCTGCTGGAGTTTGCCAATGAGATGATCACTAACAAACTATAGCAATTTACAGTCTGCAAATTTGAGTGCGACTAAAGCATCATAACTATTGGATAGAATCCTCAATTTGAGGTAGAGAGAACCATAATCAAGTGCTATTCAAAATTTTTCAACTATGATCCTTTATAAGAAATATATTTGACATTGTGACGTAATTCACACACACACACCCCCCCCACTCCTGAAAAAGAGATTGATCAAAAAGGCTTATCTTGGGGCCGGCCCAATGGCAGAGTGGTTAAGTTTGCACACTTCACTTTGACAGCCCAGGGTTTTACTGGTTCAGATCCTGGGCATGGACCTAGCACCACTCATTAAGCCATGCTGAGGTGGCGTCCCACAGAGCAGAACGAGAAGGACCTACAACTAGAATATACAGCTATGTCCTGGGGGGCTTTGGGGAGAAGAAAGAAAAAAAAAGAGGAAGATTGGCAACAAATGTTAGCACAGAGCCAGTCTTTGGGGAAAAAAAACCCAGCTTATACTACATGTGAGTGTATTTTTTTATTCTTTACTACTGTATTTCATTTCTTAAAAGATAATTGTTGTGGTTCACTAAATTGATTTCATAACCCACTAATGGCTTCTGAGATGCAGTTTGAAAAACACTGCCTTAAACTATATCCAGTCCAACTTCAGAAATTGAGGCACAGAAAAGCTGAGTGACTTACCTGATGACACACAGAAATGAATCAAAAAGGAGAAACTCATATTTCCTCACACCCACTTCTTTCTTTCATGATGTGACCCAGTTATTTCTGAAACTGATTAGTACAGACCTTAGACTCACCACATTCAGGTAGTTGTCACTCACTTTAGACTGAGTTCATGTTCTTGTAATTTGGTAAATAGTTTGTAATCTGCCCCCAGATAGAGCCATTCATTGAGTCATAGTTTTAGTGAAACTGGTGGAAACAAAAGTTTTTTTCAGGTCCTAGTCAGGGAGGAGTGTATATGGTGGAGCTATTGAGGGCTCCAGATTTGGAGTCACACAGACATGGTTGTAAATCTCAGCTCCAACCCTTTCTAGTTTCATGATTTGCGGACAAGAAGCTTCTATATGACTCAACTCCCTCAACTGTAAAATGGAAGTAATAATAAAAATATCATCAACAACCTTACAGAGTTGTATGGTTTGGGTGGGGTCATTCATATGAAGTATACATGTATTACACAGTGACTCCAGCATGGTAAGTACTCAATATATGTTGACATTATGATGATGATGGCCATCTGGAAAGTCTAGTCCAAGGGAAAATGAAGCCATCCTGTGGACAGAGCCCTGAAAATCCAGGAGAGACCAATAGAAACTACCTACAGTTAAATCTGAAAAGAGGGGACTCTACTTGGTTTCCATTGATTTCCAGGTCCATGGGGCAGGCGTAAGGTACTAACAAACTCATACATGGAAATTACTTACGTTGATTTACAATGAAAATGACAATAACAATCAATTAACAAGTGATAGATTTAAATATGAACTGTCATATAAGGACTCGGTAATAAAAATTCAGTATCAGTACTCAATCCAGAATGGACTGTTTATGGAAAGAGATTTGGCTTTCTTAAACAGGCAAATTGTAGCAGATGGCTCTCTTCTGTTGTAGTTACATTTCAGGGCAAATGATACCAGGACCTCAGCTGGCTGGAAGGCTCAGTCTTTTTGCTAAGGGCTCAACCCCTTCCCTTCTTCCTCTTACCTTGCTTTACTTCATTGTAAGCACAAAGCTCTAGAAGTAGCTACCTGCAGTGGGTCTGTGTCCACTGAATAGATGGAGAACCTAATAACAAAACTTCTATAACTGTAAGAATTTCAAACCAAGGATAAAATAGGTATTTCATAGACTGGCTGTATCTTTATCATTTAAAGGAGAATGCAAGCCTTAGAAAAGAGATTCCTGTATAGGCATGGGGAGTCTGAGCTTTTGTGCTCTGACCCACTGTGATAAGGAGCATGAGCGCATCTGTAGAAAATAGTCAGCCTTGGTCACTCAGACAAATTGCATGACAGTGAAAGAAGCAGGTAATCCCAGTGTTCCCAAGTTAAGCAGTTTTGGACAAAGGCAAAAATAGTCTGGGTAGGAATGAAAGTAAGTCCAGTATGTGTGAACCTCCTTTTCAGAAGTCAGTGATGGTCTGAGGTCAGCAATGTGACTGGTGTACCTGAATTCTTATCATGCCTCAGGCCACAATGTCGCTATACCTGGTAACAGTCTACCCCTCTTCAGATGTGCCTGGGTCTTACTGACAGTGCCCTAGAGCTGGATTCTGTAGCAGGAAGGTCTTCTCCCTGGCTCATCCCTCTCATTTGGGATGAACTCTGCCCTCTTGTATACTGATAACCTTGCACTGGGTCTTTGCAAATGTTAACTCAGAGAATTTTCGTATTCTGGGAAATAGGTCTCATTCCCCCATTTTACAGACAAGGCAGTGAGGTTAAGTGACCATTTTGGAGCAGAAATGGGGTTAGAAGCCAAACTTGGTAGAATCCAAATCCCACAATGAAGCCCAGAGGGAGGTGGTGAGCACAGAGGTGTCAGAGTCGGATGCCTGGGTTCCTATCCCAGTTTGACCTCTTACTAGCTCACGATCTTGGAACATTTCCTTAATCTCAGTTTTCCTATCGTGGGGTGGAGATCGTAATAGTAGCTACATCAAAGCATTGTTTGCTCATATGAGACAATCCATGTAAAGCACTTAGCACAATGCTTGGCACACAGAAACTGCTCAATAAACATGACCTATCATGCTCCTCCATCTTTCAGAGACTTTGGAAATTGAACTATGTCCAAATTGCTAAGATCCCTTAAGCAGATCATTTCAGGTGTATTGCTGCTTACTTCCTGGCTCTGGCCACATAACATTCAGAAAAAAAAGATTTTAATCTTTTTGAGAAAAGAAAAGTTGCATGTAAAACATTAATTTTTGTGGAATTAATATGAATTTTCTCTTGTGCCAGTCACTTTAAATAGCCTTCTAATCATATACAACCACCACTCACCCTTAAACTGAGTAACTGGTAGGTGAAAATATCAGTTTGAGCCAAGAAGTCTTTTTACGTTTTCAGTGTGCTTACCATTATGTTGGTGCATCATTTATGATCTCTCATCTGGTAGTGATATTCCCTGTGTTGGTATAACAGAGCATCTTGGCTGGTTGGAGCTGGGGCTCAGGTGATTCTGATGAGAGAGCCAGGCACTAATAAGCAAAGGGGCCCAGGAGCCTCCCAGAAGGCTGGATCCTGACCACCATTGGCTTCAGATAGTGTGCCTGATGATAACAGGGAGAAAAGACTGGAGTACTTGACAGCTAACTCACTGTAAGGGAAGAAGAAAGCTGCCATAGCAAGCCAAACCCAGCAGCAAGGTCATAGTGTTTTAAGGAGAGGTTGCACCTGGGGTGCCATAGAGACTGCTACCAAAATCCATCCTGACCTAACAAGCCTGGTGGTGAATAAGGGCCCCAAGGAAAATGGGCCCCAATGGGAAAATGGGTGGTGAGTAAGGGCCCCAAGGAAAATGGTTGTGTCTCACTTGTGAATGAGCTGTCTAGAGCACGTTGGGGACTGAGCAACTTTACTGTGGAACATCCCTAACTCCCTCTCATTTTTTAAGTCAGTTTTAGGTGACTAGGTGTCCAGCACTGGGAGGACGGTCAGTGCCTAAACTGCTAATAAGGTGGCAAATGAAAGAATTTGCTGGACTAATCACTTACCACTTTAAGGCTCAAGCAACTTTGCTGTAGCCTCTTTCCCGAGTGAGTTCCACAGCTCATCTCCATGACTTCTTTGTGTATATTTGTAGGCACCTTAGCAGGCTCCAGGAAATAACTTTGAAGAGGAGATTCTGAGAGATTGGACGTCCTGTGGTCAAGCAAATGGAGGGCTTGAAGCTGGTGAAATTTGGATATTGATCTTATCTTTGTTCTAAAGGTGAATGAAGGCTCAGATATTTGGATTGCTTTTTAAAAAAAAAATCTCAACATCAGAGGACTCATAAAAAGAATGCTGATTTCTTATAAAGAAAATTTCAGGTTAAGCACTGCTTAAGGTCAGACACTATATCCCGTATTTTTTTTTAGGACTACTCGTAAATTCTGGAATAGTGCTAGTACACAGTAGGTCCTCAAAGAAAAACTTAGAGTAACATTTGTTGCCAATTCCATTCTCTTGTGGCCTAAAGGCTTAGGGTGCTTATTACTGGACTGTGGTTTCTTCTTGCAAATCATCAAATTCTTCTCTGCTATGACTCATACTAACAGGAAGGCTGATGAACTATCTTTTCAGCAGTAACTGGAATGTGTTCTTTTCTTCGTTACTTAAAAGTGCAGTAGATTCACTAACACTGAAAACAGATATGACCGTGGCTGAATGATGACAGAGAGACGTGAAGCATTTTCTTAGAGGACTAAGGTGCAACTTGCTCCCACCCACGTTTCTTCTTTTAATCGGAGGAATAATTATAAGTGTAGCAATAATTATGCAATGGACTGGTGTTCTGAAAAATGTGTCTACCTGCTTTGAAGACACTTTCAAGATGAGTTATAATTACTTGTCACAGGAATAAATGTTCTGGCACAGGCATTCGTATTTTTTATGCAGAACAAGAAGGTATAGAATATCTGGCAAGTTCACTAATTAGACAAAATCGGCCCCTCCCCCTCAATCACAGTACCCCCATGAATTTTGGGGACTTTTTTTACTTGTTGTGTGAAAGACAAGAACTTTTATCACTTTCTGAGAATCTGAAACTTATTGATATTGGAGTAGGCAAGGGCAAAAATGACATCACCAGATTTTTGTTTCTCTTAAGAAGCCAGTGAGTAATTGGGTGTGTCAGTTTCACTGGAGTTTTGGTCTAAGAGCATTTTCCTCTTTGAGATTTTTATTCCAAATATAATAAGTTATTGTTTAGATAATTTTCTGGTATAAACTATAAAATTAAGTACATTAAACTGCCATGTCAATGTCTTTGATTTTGATCCAGCAGCTAAACTGGGGATTAAGATTTAATATTTAGTACTGCTTTGCCCACTCTCTACCTTCCTTCCTCTCCCCACTCCTATGATTTTAGGTTAGAGGGGAGGAAAGTGGGAGAAAAAACTGGAGTTTTTCAACCATAGTTCCCTGGTAGGTGTTATTTGCTGAGCGCCTACTTTTAACTAGGCATTGTACAAATGATATTTTATTTCATCCATACAACAACTGTCTATGGGAGCTGCTGTTATTGTCCTCATTTTCCTGATGAAAACACTGAGGCACAGAGATTATAAGTGTGGAGCCTGATTTCAACACACTTCTATTTAATTCCTAAATGTTCATTCTTTCCAAACATGGAATGCATTCAGTAAACATTTGATCACTTCATTTTGTTTTTGTTTTTGAGCACTTTCTTACTTTCTGCCATTACAAGATGCTCCAGGTTCATTTTGTATGTTTCCTATTCCAGTCCTAGAGTGAGTCATTTCTCTAAGGAGCCCTGCTTCCTTTGACTTGTGAATGGTGTTAGAAACCAACATTTGAGCACCAGAAGTGCTTGTTGCTACTGGGGTGTCCTTGTTTCTAGGCCCTGTCAAATAACTGAGCAAGGAAATATATGTGTGTAGATAATTTGTGTATATAAACATATCAATAAATATTTCTATTTGTAACCATTTATATCTATATTAAGCTACATGAGTTCATGCTGATACCCCTAATCTACTACCTCATGGATCATTCTAACTGGCTCTCCTTGCTTATCTGTCTGGACTCCCACCATCTGCCATCAATTTTCTTAATTGTTCAGTTACAGTATACATGTATAACAGTCTTAGAATTGTTAACCCATACCCCCATGGAATATAATTTTAACAACTAGAGTCCAGTGCTTATATATAGTTTCTTTTAGTTTTATAGACTCCACTTATTTTCAAAGTTGCTTAGGTCAGCGCCTTTTCCCCGATCCGCTTCAGTGAAGTTGTTTCACAGATTTGTAATACAGCAGATAGTCTTGTCACATTCTGAGTTACATCCCGGGACTCCCTTGACTTCCTAAGTGATTTTTGTAATTTGTGTAAATTAAAATTCACTCTTTGTGCTATATAATTCAGTGGGTTTTGATAAATGCGTGATGTCATATATCCACAATTACAACATCATACAGAATAATTTCACTGCCCCCAAAAGTCCCCTGTGTTTCATCTATTCAAACATCCCTCACTTTTCCTGAAACTCCTGTGAACTACTGATAATTTTTACTGTCTTTGTAGTTTTGCCTTTCCCAGAATGTCATAAAAGGAGTCATATAGTAGGTAGTCTTTTCCTGTTGGCTTCTTTCACTTAGTAATATGCATTTAAGATTCATCTATGTCTTTTCCTGTTTGATAGCTCATTTCTTTTTATTGCTGAATAATATTCCATTATGTACATGTAGCATAGTGTGTTTATCTACTCCTATCTTAAAGGGCGCCTTGACTGCTTCCAATTTTTGGCTATTATGAATAAAGCTGCTGTTAATATTCATATCACATTTTGTGTGAACATAAGTTTTCAAATCAGTTGTGTGAATAACTAGGAGCATGATTGCAGGATTGCGTGATAAGACTGTTTACTTTTGTAAGACACTGCCAAACTGTCTTCCAAAGTACCATTTTTCATTCTTCCCAGTAATGAATATGTGTTCCTGTTGCTTTGTATCCTCATCAGCATTTAGTATTGTCAGTTTTTTGGATTTTAGCCATTCTAATAGGTGTGTATTATACCTCATTATTGTTTTAATTTGCAATTTCTTTTTTTTTCTGCTTTATCTCCCCAAACCCCACCTGTACATAGTTATATATCTTAGTTGCAGGTCCTTCTAGTTGTGGCATGTGGGATGCCGCCTCAACGTGGCCTGACTGATGAGCGGTGCCATGTCCACACCCAGGATCCGAACCCTGGGCCGCTGCAGTGGAGCGTGCGAACTTTACTTGGCCACAGAGCTGGCCCCGTAATTTGCGATTTCTAATGAGAAATAATGTTGAGCATCTTTTCATATGCATTTTTACCATCTGTATATCTTCTTTGGTGAGGTGTCTGTGCAGATCTTTTGCCCATTTTTAATTGTGTTGTTCATTTTCTTACCGTTGAGTTTTAAGAATTCTTTGTATATTTTGGATAACTGTCCTTTATCAGATATATCCTTTGCAAATATTTTCTCCCAGTGTAGTTTGTCTTCTTGTTCCCTTGACAGTGTCTTTCACACAGCAGAAGTTTTTAATTTAATGAAGCCCAGCTTATCAATTATTTCTTTCCTGGATCATGCATTTGGTGTTGTATCTAAACCAAGTTCATCTTGATTTTCTCCTGTATTATCTTCTAGGAGTTATAGAATTTTGTATTTTATATTTAGGTCTATATATATTTTTTAGTTGATTTTTGTGAAAGATATAAAGCCTGTGTCTAGATTCCTTTTTTTGCTGGTGGATGTCAAGTTGTTCCAGCACCTTTTCTTCAAGACTATCTTTTCTCCATTGTATTACCTTGCTCCTCTGTCAAAGATTAGTTGACTATGTTTATGTGGGTCTATTTATGAGCTCTCTATTCTATTCCATTGATATATTTGTCTATTCTTTTGCCAGTGCCATCTGTCTCGATTGCTATAGCTTTATAGTAAGACTTTTTTTTTTTTTTTGCTGAGGAAGATTCAGCTGTTGTCAATCTTCCTCTTTTTGTATGTGAGCCACCACCATAGCGTGGCCACTGACAGATGAGTGGTCTACATCTGTGCCTGGGAACTGAACCCAGGCCACCAAAGGGGAGTGGGCTGAACTTAACCACTAGGCCACCAGGGCTGGCCCTATAGTAAGTCTTGACATCAGGTAGTGTCAGTTCTCTGACTTCGTTCTTTTCCTTCAATGTTGTGCTGGCTATTCTGGGTCTATTGCCTCTGCGTATAAACTTTAGAATCAGCTTGTTGATATCTACAAAATAACTTACAGGGATTTTGATTGGGATAGCATTGAATCTCTAGTCAAGTTGGGAAGAACTGACATCTTGAAAACAATTATCCATGAACGTGGAATCTCTCTCCATTTATTTAGTTCTTCTTTGATTTCATTCGAGTTTTCTTCATTTAGATTTTGTATATATTTTGTTAAATTTATACTTAAGTATTTAATTTTTAGGGTGCTACTGTAAATGGTATTGTTTTTAATTTCAAATTCTATGTGTTTACTGCTAAATATAGAAAGCGATTGAATTTTGTATATTAAACTTGTATCCTGCAACCTTGCTGTAATTACATATTAGTTCCAGGAGTTTTTTTGCTGTTGTTGATTCTTTCTGATTTTCTACATAGACAATCATGTCATCTGTGAACAACGACAGCTTTTTTTTCTTTCTTGCCAGTTGTATACCTTTTATTTCCTTGTCTGATATTATTCTAGTACCTAGGACTTCCAGTATTATGTTAGATAGGCCTGGTGAGAGAAGATGTCCTTGCCTCATTCCTAATCCTTGGGGGAAAAGCATCTAGTTTCTCATCATTAAGTATGATGTTAGATGTAGATTTTTTGTAAATGTTGTTAATCAAGTTGAGAAAGTTTTCCTATTCCTTGTTTGCTGAGAGTGGGTTATATGTTGTAAGGGAGACTGTATTATTTCATCATCCTTTAAAGGATGTTAAATTTTGTTGTGTTAGGCAGTTAAATTAATCACAGAGCTTTTTGGTCCTGTCAAGATTGGATTTACACTCAGGGTGGATCTCTTTAAGTTTGGCTGTAAGTGTTAGGGCATGACTTTTGTTCTAGGATGTCCTCCTTACTCCTAAGGCATGGCCTTTCTGGTGTCTCAGCTAAAAACTTTAGTTACTGAGCTCTCTCAACACCAGATGGGCCAGAAGCCAAATACCTCCTAGCACTTCAGCTCTCAGACCCACAGCGGGTTATCACTGCTAGACTTTGTGGAGTCACTCCTTGCAGATGTGCATCCAAATTGTTTGCCAAGGACTCATGCTAAACTCCCAGACTTTTGTCTTCCCTCACACCCCAGGCATCTCTTTCTTCTTCAGTGTACTGGCCTGAATATTCCAACCCCTCAACTGCGTGAAACTCTAATCTCTGAGGTCAGTTCACTGATACCACTGCCGTGCTTGGGCTCCCCACTTTCTCATCCCACAGCAGAAAGCCCATGAACTTGATCATTGGGCTCTCCTTGTTTATTTCCCTTGTCTCAAGGATGACAGTTCTGTGCTGCATGTTGTTCAATGTCTGAAAACAGTTGCCTCCTATTTTTTTCTGGTTTTCTAATTTGTTGTTTTCTTTTTTCTGAGGGAGATTAGCCCTGAGCTAACATCTGGGCCACTCTTCCTCCACTTTAAATGTGGGTGCCGCCATAGCATGGCTGATGATTGATGTAGCCCAGGATCCCATTCACACTCTTTCTGATTATTGATATGTTTGTTGCTATTCCTGGCATCTTGTTTTGTGTTTTCTATTCGTTTTGCTTTCTCGTTAATTTTTTTTATTGAGGTCATAATAGTTTATAACATTGTGAAATTTATTAGTCACCATATATATGTACCCCTTTTCCCAACCCCTAACCCCTTCCCTCTGGTAACCACTGATCTGTTCTCTTTGTCCATGTGTTTGTTTATCTTCCACACATGAGTGAAATCATTCAGTCGTCGTCTTTCTCTGTCTGGCTTATTTTGGTTAAATCATACCCTCAAGGTCCATCCGTTTTGTTGCAAATGGGAAAATTTTTGTCTTTTTTGTGGCTATTCCATTGTGTGTGTGTGTGTGTATATATATATATATATCTTCTTTATCCATTCATCCATCGATGGGCACTTGGGTTGCTTCCACATCTTGGTTATTGTGCTGCAATGAACATAGGGGTGCATAAGTCTCTGAATTGTTGATTTCAAGTTCTTTGGATAAATACCCAATAGTGGGATAGCTGGGTCATATGGTATTTCTATTTTTAACTTTTTGAGAAATCTCCATATTGTTTTCCATAGTGGCTGCACCAGTTTGCATTCCCACCAGCAGTGTTTGAGGGTTCCCTTTTCTCTACATTGTCTCCAACATTTGTGATTTTTTGTCTTGGTAATTATAGCCATTCTAAAAGCTGGTATCTTATTATTGTAGTTTTGTTTTTTTTTAAATCAGGTGCTTTTTTTTTTTTTAAAGATTTTATTTTTATTTTTTCCCCCAAAGCCCCCTGGTACATAGTTGTATATTCTTAGTTGTGGGTCCTTCTAGTTGTGGCATGTGGGACGCTGCCTCAGCGTGGTTTGATGAGCAGTGCCATGTCTGCACCCAGGATTCGAACCAACGAAACACTGGGCCGCCTGCAGCGGAGCGTGTGAACTTAAGCACTCGGCCACGGGGCCAGCCCCTTATTATTGTAGTTTTGATTTGCATTTCTCTAATGTTTAGTGATGTTGAACACCTTTTCATGTGCCTGTTGGCTATCTATATATCTTCTCTGGAAAAATGTCTGTTCATATCCTCTGCCCATTTTTTGATTGGGTTGTTTGTTTTTTTGTTGTATGAGTTCTTCGTATATTTTGGAGAGTAACCCCTTGTCAGGTATGTAATTTGTAAATATTTTCTCCCAGTTGGTAGGTTGTCTTTTTGTTTTGTTCTTGGTTTCCTTTGCCTTGCAGAGGCTCTTTAGTCTGATGTAATCCCATTTGTTTATTTTTTATTTCCCTTGCATGAGTAGACATGGTATTCGAAAAGATGCTTCTAAGACCAATGTCAAAGAGCATACTCTCTGTATTTTCTTCTAGGAGTTTTATGGCTTCACATATTACTTTCAAGTCTTTAATCCATTTTGAGTTAATTTTTGTATATGGTGTAAGATAATGGTCTACTTTAATTCTTTTGCATGTGGCTGTTCCAGTTTTCCCAACACCATTTATTGAAGAGACTTTCCTTTCTCCATTGTATATTCTAGGTTCTGCATTGAAGTTTAGGTGTCTGTAGATGTGTGGTTTTATTTCTGGGCTTTCACTTCTGTTCCATTGATCTGTGTGTCTGTTTTTGTGCCAGTACCAAGCTGTTTGGATGACTATAGCTTTGTAGTATATTTTGAAGTCAGGGATTGTGATGCCTCCAGCTTTGTTCTTTTTTCTCAGGATTGCTTTAGCTATTCAGGGTCTTTCATAGTTCCATATGAATTTTAGGATTCTTTGTTCTATTTCTGTAAAGAATGTCATTGGGATTCTGATTGGGATTGCATTGAATCTGCAGATTGTTTTAGGTAACATGGACATTTTAACTATGTTTATTCTTCAAATCCATGTGCAAGGAATATCTTTCCATTTCTTTATGTAATCATCAATCTCTTCCAATAATGTCTTATAGTTTTCATTGTATAGGACTTTCACCTCTTTGGTTAAACTTATTACTATATATTTTGTTATTTTTATTGTGATTGTAAATGGGATTGTATTCTTTCTGTTAGTTTGTTTAGAGTATAGAAATGCAACTTGTTTTTCTAAGTTAATTTTGTACCCTGCAACTTTGCTGTAGTTGCTGATTATTTCTTACAGTTTTCTGATGAATTCTTTAGCATTTTCTATATATAGAATCATGTTGTCTGCAAAAAGCAAGAGTTTCACTTCTTCCTTACCAATTTGGATACCTTCTATTTCTTTTTCTTGCCTAATTGCTCTGGCCAAAACCTCCAGTACTATGTTGAATAAGAGTGGCAAGAGTGGGCACACTTGTCTTGTTCCTGTTCTAAGAGGGATGGCTTTCAGCTTTTCACCATTGAATGTGATGTTGGCTGTGGGTTTGTCATATATGGCATTTATTATGTTGAGATACTTTCCTTCTATACCTACTTTATTGAGAGTTTTTATCATAAATTGATGTTGGATCTTGTTAAATGCTTCCTCTGCATCTATTGAGATGAACATGTGGTTTTTGTTCCTCATTTAATATGGTGTATCACGTTGATTGATTTGCGGGTATTGAACCATCCCTGCATTTCTGGTATAAGTCCCACTTGATCATGGTGTATGATCCTTTTAATGTATTGCTGTATTTGGTTTGCCAATATTTTGTTGAGGATTTTTGCATCTATGTTCATCAGCAGTCGTGGCCTGTAACTTTCCTTCCTTGTGTTGTCCTTGTTTTTGTTTGGGATCAGGGTGATTTTGGGCTCATAGAATGAGTTAGGAATTGTTTCATCTTCTTCAATTTTTTGAAATAATTTGAGAAGGGTAGGTATTAAATCTCCTTTCAATGTTTGGTAGAATTCTCCAGAGAAGCCATCTGGTCCTGGACTTTTATTTTTTGGGGAGTTTTTGATGACTGTTTCAATCTCTTTACTTGTAATTTGTCTGTTCAGATTCTCTATTTCTTATTAGTTCAGTTTTGGGAGGTTGTATGAGTCTAAGAATGCATCCATTTCTTCTAGATTGTCCAATTTGTTGGCATATAGTTTTTCATAGTATTCTCTTATAATCCTTTGTATTTCTGTTGTATCTGTTGTGATTTCTCCTCTTTTATTTCTAATTTTATTTATTTGATCTTTCTTTTTTTCTTAGTGAGTTTAGCTAAGGGTTTGCCAATTTTCTTCATCTCAAAGAACTAGTTCTTAGTTTCTTTGATCCTTTCTACTTTTTTTTTGGTTTCTGTTTCATTTATCTCTGCTCTAATTTTTATTATTTGCCTCCTTCTGCTGCCTTTAGGCTTTGTTCTTTTTTTTCTAATTCTGTTAGGTGTAGTTTAAGATTACCTATTTGAGATGTTTCTTATTTGTTAAGGTGGGTCTGTATTGCTATGAATTTCCCTCTTAGGACTGCCTTTACTGCATCCCATATAAGGTGGTGTGATGTATTTTCATTTATCTCCAGATGTTTTTTGATTTCTCCTTTAATTTCTTCATTGATCCATTGGTTGTTCAGTAGCATGTTGTTTAGTGTCCAATTGTTTGTCACTTTCCCAGCCTTTTTTCTTGTGGTCGATTTCTAGTTTTATAGCATTATGGTTGGAAAGGATGCTTGATATGATTTCAGTCTTCTTAAATTTATTGAGACTTACCTTGTTTCTCTATATATGGTCTATCTTTGAGAATGTTCCATGTGCACTTGAGAAGAATGTGTCTTCTGCTGGATTTGGATGGAGTGTTCTATATATATATCTATTAAGTCCATCTGGTCTGGTTTTTCTTTTAATTCCATTATTTCCTTATTGACTTTCCATCTGGATGATCTATCCATTGATATAAATGAGGTGTTGAGGTCCTCTACTATTACTGTGTTGTTGTTAATTTCTCCTTTTAGGTCTGTTAATAGTTGCTTTATGTACTTTGTGCTCCTGTGTTAGAGCATATATATTCATAAGTGTTATATCCTTTTGGTGGAATCTCCCTTTTATCATTATATACTGCCCCTCTTTGTCTCTCATCCTCTTTTTTATCTTTAAGTCTACTTTGTCTGATATAAGTATGGCAATACCTGCTTTCTGTTGTTTGCCATTTTCCTGGAATATCATCTTCCATCCATTCACTCTGGGCCTGTGTTTGTGTTTAGAGCTGAGATGTTTTTCCTGGAGGCAGCATATTGTTGGGTCTTGTTTTTTTTTTCTTCTGTGAGAAAGATTGGCCTTGAGCTAACGTCTGTTGCCAATCTTCCTCTTCCTGCTTGAGGAAGATTGTCACTGAGCTAACATCTGTGCCAATATTCCTCTATTCTGTATGTTGGATGCCTCCACAGCATGTCTTGATTAACAGTGTTTAGGTCCTTGCCCGGAATCTGAACCCATTAACCCTGGGCCACTGAAGCAGAGCATGCAAACTTAACCACTATGCCGCCAGGACAGCCCCATATTGGGTCTTGATTTATAATCTATCTAGCCACTCTGTGTCTTTTAATTGGAGAATTCAATCCATTTACATTTAGAGTGATTATTGATATATGAGGGCTTAATAATGACATTTTATATTTCGTTTTCCAGTTGTTCTGTATTTCCCTTGTTTCTCGTCTCATATATTTCTGACTGCCGTTTCAGTTTGGTGATTTTCTATGATAGTTTTCTCAGTTTTCTCTTTATTTATCATTTGTGTCTCTGTTCTGATTTTTTGTTTAGTGGTTACTGTGAGATTTGTATGAAAGATCTCATAGATGACATAGTCCATTTTCTGATACCTCTTATCTCTTTTACCTAAGCAGGGTCTATCCTTTTCCTCTTTGCCATCTAAGTTATTGTTGTCACAACTTATTCTGTTTTGTGTTGTGAGTTTGTGATTAAAATAAATTGATTATAGTTATTTTATGATGCTTTCCTTCCCTTTATCTTTAATGTTTTAATTGTTTGCTAACCTGTTCTGATAGAGAGCTGCAATTTTCTCATTTTGTCTGTCTAGTTATCTCCTTGCTCATGGCTTTGTATACTTTTTCTTTTTTTTTTCCAGCTATGAGGGCCTTCTTGATCAGTTTTTGTGTGTGTGTGTTTGTGTGTGGGAGGGGGTCTTGTGGTGATGAACTCCCTCAGCTTTTGTCTATCTCACAAAGTTTTATTTCTCCTTTGTGTCTGAAGGGTTGTTTCTCCAGATAGAGTATTCTTGGCTGAAAGCTTTTGTCTTTCAGTATTTTGAATATATCATTCCACTCTCTACTAGCCTGTAAGGTTTCTACTGAGAAATCTGCTGATAGCCTGATAGAGGTTCCTTTGTGGGTTATTTTCCTCTGCTTTGCTGCTTTTTATTATTTTTCCTTTGTCATTGACTTCTGCCAATTTTATTAATATGTACCTCAGAGAAGGTCTTTTTACATTGATGTAATTAGGGGTTCTATTGGCTTAATTTACCTGTAATTCCAGTTCCTTCCCCAGGTTTGTAAAGTTCTCAGCTATTATTTCTTTGAACAGGTTCTCTGCTCGTTTCTCCCTTTCTTCTCCTTCTGGAATACCTACGATCCCTATGTTACATTTCCTAATTGAATCGGATATTTCTCAGAGAATTTCTTCATTTCTTTTTAGTCTTAGTTCTCTCTCCTCCTTGACCTGAAGCATTTCTGTATTTCTGTCCTCTAAATTACTAATTTTGTCCTCCATAATGTCAGCTCTGTATTTTAAAGATTCTAGATTTTCTATCTCGTTCATTGCGTTCTTCATCTCCAGCATTTCTGTTTGGTTTTCTTTTAGTGTTTCAATCTCTTTTGTGAAAAATTCCCCTCTGTTCATTAATATTATTCCTGAGTTCATTGAACTGTCTTTCTGAGTTTTCTTTTAACTCGTTTTGTTTCTTTATGATAACTATTTTGAATTCTCTGTCATTTAGATTGTAAATTTCTGTGACTTCAGGTTGGTTTCTGGACACTTGTCATTTTCCTTCCTGTCTGGAGTGTTAATGTATTTCTTCATGCTGTTTGATGGGTGGACCTTTTCTGTTGCATAGAGGCAGTATATGGTCACAGATTCCACCTGCCACCGCTCTACACTCACTGGTGGCCCACCTGGGCTGTTTGGCTTGGTGGGGGCACCCTCACAGTGACTATGCTGCCTCCATGTGGAGCATTCACATGGGCTGGGTAGCAACTCCAAGAGCAAAAGGATTCTTGTGGAGGGCTGCCTTTTCCCTTGTCTCCTCTCAGAGTCACACACTGGCTGCTGTGTGAGGTCCCACACCCTAGATCACTACCACTGGAGAGGGGGAGGAGATCTACTTACCTCCTTCCACTCTCTCCTGGGAGATCAGGTACCCCCATCTTCAGACGTATGGCTACATGGATCTCTCAGATGTGTGTTGTGTTGTGTGGATGTCCTCTGTTGGTTAATCAATGTCTTTTTCATTATATCTTAGTGAGGAGAGAGTAAGGGAGGGACACACTCTGTCATGATGCTGACATCTCTCTCCTCTTCATTAATTTTTTAAAATCCCCTCTGCTTATTTTAGTTGGGTTGGTTGGACTTTATTTCTTCTTTTTTGTTCTTTCACACAATATTTCTCAAAGTGTGTTCTTAGTACCACCTGCATCATGACTACCAGGCTCCCACATCCCACCTCATGTTCATGGAATGAGAATCTCTGGAGATCAAGGTCTTGGAAGTTACATTTTAAAATAAGCCAACCAGGTTGTACTTATGCACATCAAAGTTTGAGAAACACTGATCTAGTACTTTGAAAGCTTGACCTTGCATTTCTAAAAAACATAATTAAACAGAGGTTTAGGTGGATGTTGAGCATCAGTAAATATAAACTTTTCCCTTCTGAAGAAGATTAGACCCTTGGAATGCTTTCATTTTCCTTTTCCCTTGCCTCTCCCTTCATCCCCTACTCCTGCTGCCTCCTATATTTTTTTAAATTCATTTAGAACATTAGCTACCTGTTTTATTTATTTTAAAATTAAATTTCCACTTTCTTGAAATCATAATAATTTCTTGATTATTTGTTGCAGATCCGGTTCCCCAGGAAGTAGTCACTGAAACAGAGGGGAAGTTTATTAGGGAATGCTCTTGGGATCAACATCTGGGGAAAAAGGGAAGGGAAACAAGCAGGAAAGGGCAGAAGGAAAAAATCTCTGTGATGCAGGCCTGGGGAAACCTCATCCTGCCCTGTGGAGGTCTGAAGGTGGATACTTTTCAGAGCTGTGTGAATTGCAGAGAGAAGTCTAAGTTTAAACCCTTGGGTGGATCAGTCATAGGTAAGAGCCACCCCAGGTAGGGTATGTGACCCAGATGAGGGGCTTTCTTTGGCTGAGGCAGTCTCTGACAGGGCTTGGCTGCTAAGGGCTGCCCCTGGAGGGACTCCCAGCAAGTGAAACCATAAGTCCTTTCCTCCTTATGAGGCATCGAGACAGCACATCACAGCATCAACCACAGTCTTCACGAGCATGTTATCAACAATCATTTTGAGGTAACTATAACTTTCAAAAATTATTTTTTCTTCGTGACTTTTTCTTGTATTTATTTTTCATTTGGCTTCAGGCGATTATTTGGGTCAAAGCTCATGGATTGTAAACTTTGTGAGGTCCTTCATGACTAAAAACATCTTTATTTTGCCCACATACTTGAGTGATTGTTTGGCTAAGTATGTAATTCTGGAATCAAAATTATTTTCTCTCAGGATTTTGAAGAAAGTATGCCATTGTCTTCTGGTATCCACTATGGCAGATGAGAATTCTGATGCCAGTTTTGTTCTCAGTTCTTTATAGTTATCCTTTTCCTCTTCTGTCTCTTGTTGGAGGCTTTTAGATTTCTCTTTCTCTTAGAAGTCATACATCTTTCCAAGATGGGTCTAAATGTATATGTTTCCTCTGACTGGTGTTTGATGTGCCATTCTTTCAATCTGAAGACTCAAGTCTCCACTAAGGGAAATTGTCTCCAGTAATTCTCTTGATTACTTCACCCCTTTCTTCAATCTCTCCTCTTTTTCTGGAACTCCTATTATACTGACAATGGAACTTGTGGATATCGCTCCCATGTCTCTAAACTTTCCTATTATACTTTTTTCTCTATCTTTTTCCATTGCATTCTGGGAAAATCCCTCTGCTGGCTCTGCCAGTTCATCCATTCACTTCTCGGCTGTCTCCATTTAGATATTCAGCCGAATATAGAGTTTTAATTTTAGCAATGATGTATTTGATTTCCAAGTACTCTTTTTATAGCATTTTGTTCTTTTAAATCACCCAATTTCTGGGGATATTAATTACAATTAAAGTTTTCCCTGTGGAATTCATATTGTTGACTAGAGTGTTTTTCCTCATTCTGAGTGAGATCCCTCTTCAGCTGACAGTGACTGCAGATTCTATTACAAGAATCCTGGTTCCACTGTTTGTTGTTGTTTTTAATTGTGGTAGAATACATATAAAGTAAAATTTACCATTTTAACAATTTTTAACTGTACAATTCAGTAGCCATTAACTAGATTCACCCTATTGTGCAACCCTCACCACTATCCATTTCCAGAACTTTTTCAATATCCCAAACAGAAGCTCTATTCTTGTTAAACAATACCTCCCCATTCTCCCCTTTCCCCAGCTCCTGATAACCCCCATTCTACTTTCTGTCTCTATGAATTTGCCTATTCTATGTATTTCATATAAAATCATACAGTTTTTGTCCTTTTGTATCTGGCTTATTTCATTTAACATAATGTTTTCAATATCACCCATATTACAGCATGTATCAGAATTTCCTTCCTTTTTAAGGCTAATAGTCCATTGTATGTATATACCATATTTTATTTATTTATTCATCTATTGATGAATGATGTGAATTGTTTCCACCTTTTGGCTATTGTGAATAATGCTGCTGTGAACATTGATGTGCAAGTATCTGTTCAAGTCCCTGCTTTCACTTCTTTTGGGCATATACTCAGAGTGGAATTGCTGAATCATATGGTAATTCTATATTTAATTTTTCAGGAACAGCTATACCGTTTTCCATAGTGGCTACACCATCTTACATTCCTGCCAGCAATGCACCAGAGTTCCAGTTTCTCCACATCTTTGCTAACACTTGTTATTTTCCATTTTACTATTTTTTTTTATCATAGCCATCCTAATGTGAAATGAAGTGGTATTTTATTGTGGTTTTGACTTGCATTTCTCTAATGGCTAGTAATGTTGAGCATCTTTTCATGTGCTTATTGGCCACTTGTATGTCTTCTTTGGAGAAATGTCAATTCAAGTCCTTTGCCCAGTTTGAATTGGATGATTTTTGGGTTTTGTTGTTGTTGAGTTGTAGAAGTTCTTTATGTACTCTGGATATTAATCCCTTATGAGATATATGATTTACAAATATTTTTCCAAGCTCTGCTGGTTTTGGGGTATGGAGGTAGGAACATCTGATGGGGCAGACTTCCTTTTGAAGTTTACAATATCTCTTCTTCTGGGTGCAAAGATAGAAGCCACTGGTTTTCTGGAGTACTGTCTCACTTCTCAGGGGCTAGCATCTTCTCTGGGAGTCTCTATCTTCAGGAACTCTACCCAAGTCTTTAACTCTGGAGCAGAGTCCATAATCACATACTCTGAGAGAAAAGAATTAGATAGCTATTCCAACTTATATCAGTTAGAATGCTTTCAGCTGCAAATACAGAACATCCAAATGAAACTGACTTAAAGAATAAGGAAGCATATTACCTCACTCAGAGCAAACCCAACCAGAGGGTGGGCCTCAGAGCTGGTTGATTAGGAAGTTCAACAGCGTCATGAAAAGCCCAGATTCTGTTGATTTCTTGGTTTTTCCATGTACATGGTTGGTTTCATCCTAAGGCTGGCTCTTCTCTATTGTAGGTTGGCTGTTTTTGATAATCAGGACTGTATACTTCCTCATTTCTATCCAGCAAATATCCACTTATCTCATTGGCCAGTCCTGAGTCACATACCTATTCCTGAATAATTCACCAGCACGAGAAATGAGATTGTACTTAGACCAAAGTCTCCCACCCTTGAGGCTGGGAGGATTGGTCTTCCTGGGGGCATGCTCTCTATTTAGGGGAGGAGTGAAACAAAAGTGGGGTTCCATTACAGAGAAGGAACAAATGACGGCTGATAGGCAGTCAATACTATTCACTACACCACTTTTAATAAATTACCAAGTTGGTAGCTCAAAGCCCACTCTTTGTCCCCTATCCTGTTCTATCTAATCTTGAGGCATTCCAGGGTTCTTTAGGGAAACTGTGGGGGGACATCCTTTCTTTTGTCTTTTATGCTAAGTAGGTATCACTATCAGTCTGCTTTATATCTTCTAATAATTTCTCACTCTTTGGGGTTTTGGCAACACCCACTTTTCCTTCCCATGTTTGCCTTGAAGTTATTTTTATATTTACATTTCTTCTGTGATTCTAACAGGATATTGTAGGAGTGAAAAGAAACACAAGCATTGGGTCAACCGTATTGAACTAGAGATCAACATGCCTCTAAATTCAGGATTGTCCTATTTGTTATGCCTGACCCAATTATTTGGCTTAAAACTCTCTGTAGTAGGGCTTATTCAAATGTCAGTCTATAGACTGGTGCTGGTCTATGAACTATTTGTTACTAGTCCACAGCAAGGTAAGTATAGAAAATTGGAGTGAGTGTTCAGAAATCCTTATTTAAAAAGTGATATTTCTGAGACATCAAGCATGTGATCAGTGGACTCTTCTTCTTTTTAAAAATTATTTTATTGAATTCATAACAATTTGTAACATTGTGTAATTATTATTTTTTTTCTGGAAGATTGGCCCTGAGCTAACATCTTTTGCCAATCGTCCTCTTTTCTTTTTTTTCTCCCTAAAGTCCCCCAGCACATAGTTGTTTATCCTAGTTGTAGGTTCTTCTAGTGCCTCTATGTGGGATGCCACCTCAGTGTGGCTTGATGAGTTGTGCTAGGTCCGTGCCCAGGATCCAAATTGGTGAACCCCAGGCTATCAAAGCAGAGAGAGCAAACTTAACCACTCAGCCACGGGGCTGGCCCCACATTGTGTAATTTCAGGTGTACATTATTATATATCAGTTTCTCTATAGACTACATTGTGCTCACCACCAATAGTCTAGTTTTTAATCTGTCACCATACATACGGTCCCCTTTACCCCTTTCTCCCCCCCCCCCCCCCGACTCTCTTCAACTCTTCTTTTTGAACAGAAGAGAGACAACCTTAGGAGTTGTTAAATTCACTTGGTGATTTGTATGTGGCATGAGCTGTACACTAGTCATGTGTAGTCAGGCTACATAATGGTCCAGAAGTAACTGGGAAAACAAAGAATCAAACAGATAAACAAAATCTGGCCCTTCATCACAGAAAGTTTGAGAAGTTTGATCTATACAATGTGAATATTCTCAATTTGGTAAATAAGTTTATTTACCCTATTAATATGTACCAACATGGCTATATTTTTCTCATCTATTATGCAAACTGAGGATTTCTAGTCCTTTTTCCATGAATTGTTTTGGTTGGTTTTTTCCTAAATGTCTTCTAGCCTGGTTATGTCACCTCAATGAAAAATGAAAAATGAACTGCTTCAATGTAGAAATTGTTGGGCCCTCGGAGTTACTGGAGTTTGGTGCCTTCAGCAGCAGTAAGTGTTATTGTACTGTTTTCAGAGGTACTATTTTCCTTCAGGGAAGCTGTAAATGCACCTTCCCCTAGATTTCTGAGTCCTAGCTGCTTGACTTGGACTCCTAAGACCTGACTTGCCGTTCTCTCACCCTTGGTTTCTCCTTTCAGCTTCCAACTTGGAGCTCCAACTCTTTAGCTCATCCCTTTCTGCAATCACTTTTTCCATTCTGCTTTCCTGTCTCTCTTCCAAGGTTACCTGGATCTGACCCAGATTCAACCTCTTCCCTCAGAATCTTCAACTAATTCCTTTTTCTCTCTGGGCCCACTGCTTCATTATCTTTTTCTGATCCACAAGTATAGCTCCTTGCTCTCTCACCTAGTTCCAGGCAGCTATAAAATAATGTTTGTTAATATTTATTGCAACCTCCTGTGTGCAAAGCTTTATGCTAGTTGCTTGACACACATTATCTCACTCAATGATAAGTTTCTTATTATCTTCACAGGGTCATACAGGGTCATACAGCTTGTAACTGGCAGAGGCAGAATTTGAACCTAGATAGGTAAACTCAGATAGCCTTAGAGTCCAGCTGTGAAGTCCTTCTGGTTCAGGTTTGGCAAATGCATTGTGTTTTTGTGAAAAAGTGAGGTTATGCTCTCTGGGTTTTTCTGTTTGTTTGTTGTTGGGTATTTTGGTGAGGAATATTGGCCCTAAGCTAACAATCTTCCTCTATTTTGTATGTGGGATGCTGCCACAGCATGGCTTGATGAGCGGTGTATAGGTCTGTGCCCGGGATTTGAACCCGTGAACCCTGGGCCACTGAAGCGGGGCACACAAACTTAACCACTGCTCCACTGGGCCAGCTCCTCTCTGTTTTATTTTTAATACCTTTGTGAAAACATCTCATAATAGTCCTTTTTTTTTTTTTTTTGGTAATTGTCTCTTTGGCCTCAGAAGCAAAATGGCTGCAAAATTTCAGCTGAGTTTTTAAGAATCAAAGAAGCAGATTTTTTTTTCATGAGGTTGTAATTGATATCGTTGAGGCCACCATCTTCATAGACATCCTTGATGCATAGCTTTGAGAGCACTTTCTGTAGTTTATTCCCATCCAACTAGCACTTCATCACTTGGAAGACTTATACATGACTAATATACAACATGTTAAGTAATCAGTCTTGGTATGGATCCCTAGGATATAGCCAGTATTAAAACTTCCCCACTTTCTACAATAAAAGAACAATTTAGTTTACTTATTTCATGTTTAATATAAGTTCTTAATGTAACTTGCTTGAGAATCCTAAGTGCTGTGTTTAGAAAATAACTTTTGATAGAGAATCTTGTTAAGAGTTTCTGAAAACATAAGTAAATGTTCATCTGTTCTCTTTAATTTGCATTCTTGATAAAATGACTTTTATTGTGTTCCTTTGGAAGAAAATTGGTGACATCAGATTTCTTTCCTGTTTAAATTCATTCCTGTGACTAGCCAGAGGCTTTAAAATTGTAAAGTTTTTTCATCTATGGAAGGCAATATTGAATTTGGGATATTTCTTTGGGTATTACCAGCCCCCTACCCCAGCATGACACACAATCCTTTACATATCTATTAAATAGCAAAAAGGTGTAAATCCAAGGAAGAAAATAACAAGGAAAAAACCAAGATATACTTGGTTAATTTTCTACTAAATTATCATTTTACTGTATTTGTTCCTTGGCGTTATCTAACACCGTATGGTTTCCCTGATGCAAAGGGAAGAGTCAAGGTAATTTTGGATTCAGTTACCCATAGGAATTAGCTTGATCCTAATGTATATATGACCCAGACTTCTGAACTCCTTTCTTATACCAATTTGGTAACTCAAAGAGCAAATTATCTAGGATCTAAGATTATAAGGAAAAACAAACCTTGAAGGACCAATGAGGTATTTGGAAATACTTCAATCTTGGAAGTGCAATTAGTTCCAAATGAACTTGGACTTGAGAAATTAAACTAGAGGAAATAAAATGATCTTCAGATATATCATCCTAAAAAGACTAGCCATTTAGAATTTCTTACCTAAATCTCTCTCTCTCTCTTTTCTTTTTTTTTGGTGAGGAAGATTGGCTCTGAGCTAACATCTTTGCTAATCCTTCTCTATTTTTGTATGTGGGATGCCACCACAGTGTGGTTCGATGAACGATATGTAGGTCCACACCCAGGATCCAAACCTGCAAACCCTGGGCCACCAGAGCAGAGCCTGCAAACTTAACCACTACACCACTGGGCCAGCGCCATAAAACTCTCTTTTTTTAAAGAAACATACAAAGGAGAGGTATATATAACTTAGATTCAGAGAAAATTGGCACAGAATATATCAACATCATCTCTTTTCTTTTCAGTAAGTCAGTTCAACATCTGTAGTCCACCTACTTTATACCAGGTTCTGTGCCTAACACTGGGATTAGAAAGATGAATAAAACATGATCCAGGCTTTATAGGAGTTTAGAGTCTGGGAGAGGCAAATAGACATAGAAAGACATCTCCTAAATTTTATAATATGGTGAGTGTGTAATACTCAAGATGCCAGAGCTATCATAGAAATTTAGAGGTACCACCAAACTCAAATTGGAGATCAAAGATGGCTTCCTAGCAGAAGTGATGCCTGAAGTGCCTCAATTTTCTTATCCATAAAATGGGGATTAGAATGCCTGCCTCGCTGGACTTTTGCAAGGACTTATTGAGATATATAAGTAAAACACTTAGCAGAGTCCTGTTACATATTAAACACTTAGAAAATTGTTGTGGTAGTGATGATGATGATGATGATATGATGATGATGATGATGATCCATGGAGTCAGAGGCAACAGCTTGAACAAAGACAGAGAAGTTCTTTTAACACCTTGGACTTCACACTCAATCCAAGGTGATCCCTTTTACTAAAAAGATAGCCTAGAAATTGTTAATAGCCTCATTAGTAAAATGTTGTCCATGACAATGGTATAATTAAAAGCCAAACCTTGCATCCCTTTCTAATATATACCCCAAGATAGAATTAGGTCCAGCCCCAAATACCAGGAGAACTGATGGGAAATGCTCACCTGTTCTAGAATTGTTCAAACCTTTATAGCTTCCAACACACATAACTTTGTTACATGAGCTAAATAAGCCTTTTCCTAAGAACTGAGAAGTAATAAGAAGTGAAGTGAAAAGTTCCCCCAAAGTGAATGACTGTATTTGATTTTAGAAAGTTACCAGTTACTCCTGAATCTTTCTGTAAAGAATCTGTATCAGTTATCTCTTGCCACAATAATGCAGCATAACAAACAATCACAAAACTTTAGTAGATTAAGACAACAATAAATGTTTACTTAGCTCATGAGTCCGTGGAGTCCAGTTGACCTGGACAGTGTTCACCTGTTCTTGCATGGGCTTGCTTATACATCTCAGGTCAACTGCACGTCAGCTAGGTGGCTCTGCTGATGGTGGCTGGGCATGCTCACATTTCTAGGGGTTGGCTGGCTGTTGGCTGATCTGTGATGGGTTGACTGGGATTACTAGAGTGACTTAGGTTATCCAAGGATCAGAGAAGGAGCAAATCTGAACATGCAAACACTTTTCAAGCCGTTACTTGTATCATATTTGCTAATATCTCATTGCCAAATCAAGTCACTTGACTGATTTTGGAGTCAGAGTGGGAGAGCATTACAAAGTTACAAGGCAAAGGGTGTGGATGAGGGAGGGGTTAAGATTTAGGGGCATATTTCACCATACCACAGTTTTCCCTTTGGTCAAAATTCAAGTATTTCCCACATGCAGAATATGCTCAAGCCCATCCCGGGACCCCCAAAAGTCTCATCCACTCATGGAAGCAGGCTTAAAATCCAGGTTCTCATGATCTACAAGTTCAAATGTGATTCCTCTCGATGCAAAGACTTATAAACTAGAAAGACAGATTGTCTGCTTCCACACACCCCACATACAATGAGGAAACAGGGACAAAATAATTGCAATAAATGCTCCCATGCTTGAAGTGGAAGAATGGGAGGCACATAGTGGTTACTGGTCCACAGTAGTTCTGAAATCCTACTGTGCAAATAGTGAGAGTGAGTTCCAGAGGAGATTCCCCTATCTGGGAGTGGGAAAGGATTTTTTAATTAGACCCTGGTTCTGCTACCTAGGAATGGTTTGTCAGTCTATTCTCCACAGCTGTTAGCTCTGCCCTCTGAGCAGCTTTCTCTGTCTGCTTCCTGTCCAGAGAAGATTGGAGGCCTAGAGGCCTTTTTACATTTTGAACAGTCTCTGTCACTTTTAGTTTTGGTTGGTGGCTTTTTTTGGCCATTACAGGTATCTCAGTGATATGTGGATTTCATACAAATTTGACTTAATTCCCTATGTTGAAAAACATACCCCAAATCCTTTTGGAGACATGCCTTTCTTTTTGTGTGAATCACTGCTAATTTGGGACTATCAAGCTGCTATGAGTCCCAAAAGTTCTTTTATCCCATTGAGAAGGTGTACTCTGTACTGCCTTGAATCTTTCAGAGGTCTCAACAGAGATCTCATAGCCCCACACTTGATTTGGTCTGTATCCTGAGGCCATAGCTTAATTTGAGAACTCTACTGCATTGAGAAGCTGGACATGAGAAACAATTTTGTTTTCCAACTTAGCAAATTCTGGCCCCCCTATATTCTATAAAAATTCTGCCTGCAAACTGGCCAGTTCTTTTTCTGAGCTCTTCTCTTTCTTGGAGTGGCTTATTTATATGCAGGAGCTAGTAAGAATCAGTTGATACTTTCAACATTCTTCCTGGAAATCTTTGCTCAAGTCCTAATGTTCATTTGGTACATTTTCTGTCTTCTAGGTTACTGCAGGCTATACTTTTACCGAGTATGTTTTTGCTACAAACATGGGTCGCCATTTCTTAAGCCTCTCCTAATAATCTCTTGACCATTTTTCCAGCTTAAATCTATTGTCAATCTCAAAGCTAAATGCCACAAGCTTTAGGTTTTGTTACAGCAGTACCCCACTTCTAGGTATCAAGGATCTGTTGACACAATTATGTTTCAGAACAAATAATGACAAAATCTCAGCATTCAACATAAATGTTTATTTAGCTCAGGCATCTGTGTAGTTTAGCTGATTCAAGTTGAACTTACAGGTTCTTGGCTAGGCTTACTCACTTGTATGGGAGTCCACTGGCTTGTCTAGAATGGCCTTGGCTGGGATTACTTGTGTAATTTAGGTGTGCTCCAGGTGCCTTCCACCCTCCAGCAGCCTGGACATATTCTCATGGAGGTCTCCAGGGTGTCTAAGCCAGGACAAGCTTCCTATACATAAGCTAAGATGGATAACCTAAATGGATATAATTGGATGGACAGCTCATAGACCTAAACATGAGACTCAGAACCATAAAACTTCTCAAAGAACATGGGAGGCCCCAGTTGCCTAATGGATAAGGCACTGGCCTCCTAAAAGAACATAGGAGGATATTTTCAAATCATGAAATAAAAAATTGATAAACTAGACTTTATCAAAATAAGAAATTTCTTCTTATCAAAAGTTACCATTAAGAAAATGAATAGAGGGCTAGCCCCATGGCCGAGTGGTTAAGTTTGCATGCTCTGCTTCAGCAGCCCAGGGTTTTGCTGGTTCTGATCCTGGGCATGGATGTGGCACTGCTCATTAGGCCATGCTGAGGCGGCATCCCAAATGCCACAACTAGAGGGACCCACAACTAAAATATACAACTATGTACTGGGGGGATTTGGGGAGAAAAGGCAGAAAAAAAAAAGAAGATTGGCAACAGTTGTTAGCTCAGGTGCCACTCTTAAAAAAAAGAAATAGAAAATGAATAAATAAGCCACAGGTTGGGGAAAAAAAATTTTGCAATATCTGACAAGACTTGTATCCAGAATATGTAAAGAACTCCTAGAAATTCATAATAAAAACAAACAACCCAATTAACAATGGGCAAAGGACTTGGTCAGACCTTCCCAAAGGAGATGTAGGAATGGCCACATGAAAAGGTGCTCAAATGTCATTAGTTATTGGAGTAAAATGCATGTGGAAACCCATCAGAACAGCTTAAATTAAAAAGATAGACAACACAAAATATTGGCAAAGAACTAGAGTAACTGGAACACTCATTTGGTGTAAAATGGTGCAACCATTTTGGAGAATTGTTCATCAGCTTCTTACAAAGTTAAACATGCACCTACCCTAAGTTCCATCAATTCCACTCCCAGGTATTTACTGAAAAGAAATGAAAACATATGTCCACACAAAGTCCTGGACAAGAATATTTGTAGCAGCTTTATATATAATAGCCCCAAACTGGAAACAACCCAAACACCCTTCAAAAAGAGAAAGGATAAGCAAATTTTGGTGTAGCCGTACATGATAGATCTCAAATACATCGTGTGAAGCAAAAAGAAATCAGACAGAATAACAGGTCCACTCTCTATAATTTCATTTATATGAAATTGAAATAAAGGCAAAAGTAATCTGTGATGATAGAAATCAATAGTGGTGTCTGGGGGTGGGGAAGGCAGTTGACTGAAAAGAGGCATGGGGAGCTTACATGGAAATGCTCTTACTTTGTTTTGGATAGTGAACACATGGGTTTATACAATTGTCAAAACTCATCACACTGAGCACTTTAGATTTGTGCATTTTATTGTATGTTGATTCTACCTCCATAAAAAATGCAAAAGAAACGAAAAAGAGTTGCACTAGTACTTTTCAAGGTCCTGCTGTGTCACATTTGCTAGCATCCTATTGACCAGAGCCAGTCACATGACCAAGCCCAGCATAAGAGTTGAGGTCACTAAAACTGACAGGGTGGAGGGCACTGATAGAGGAAGGGATGAAAAACTATGGCCAGATTTTTTCCCAATCTTACACAGAATCCACGCAGGAAGGCCCAAAGGAACATGTATAATTAAGATATTGTGCTCTCCGTTACACTAGAGGCCTCCAGAATAAATCTGAAGAAGCTAACTGACCTTCCATTAAGACTGGTCTCCAAAAGAATTTTTCCCTATTGTGGGATTTTTCTCTAAAGATGGTTTCAGTTTGGATGATCACCAATTATGTTTTAAAGACAGGGAGTAGTTGTGTCTCTGTGTGGTTACTCTTCTTTCTACAGTACAGCTCACAGCTTGAAGGAGAAGCTGGACGCTTCAAGAACAAGGAAATGACTACTGCCTCCACCCCACTTTAATTTATTTTTTAATTACAAAAGTAACATCTTCTTTTAAACCTTGAAATAGTACAGAAGTATACAAAGTTAAAATGACAAGTCCCTGTCTCTTTTTCCCTTAACTGTCTCAGTCCCAGAGGCAACCACTATTATAGGTGGTGAGATTCCTTCTAAAGCTTTTATTTCTAAGTATATATAAACATATACACACATCACTTATAATTTTCTTTTGTTGTGGTGTTCTGTTTTGTTTTTGCACAAATGGGAACTACCGTGCATGCAATTATACAATGTGATTCATGTCCCTCTCCAATGGACATTATCTTTGTTTGGGTTTGTCCCCAAAGCAGAGTTTGAGTAAAGGACTTAGGGCCAGGTAGCTGTTTTTTTTCCTTTCTTTTCTTTCTTTCTTTCTTTTTTTTTTTTTAAGGTAATTCCAAGAATCTGGAATGAAATATTAAGGAGAGTAATACGGAGAAGGAGGGAAAACCAATAAAAGTAGGATCATTGAGATGACTGGTGCTTTGGCCTAGGGATCTATTCTAGGGATCAATGTCATGGAGACTCTAAGTAACCATGTAGAATGTGCCTCAGAATTATCCCCCCAAAGGACGGGAGACATCCCCCATTTGCTTAGGGTTGCCTCAAGAGGATGATTCCCCGGTACTTCCTGTCTACTCTGGGAGGGCTGAGAAAGTTCCTCACTTTGGAGAAAGCTCTGGGGTAGAAAAGCTGAGAGACTGCAGCTGGCACTTGTGCTGGGAAGCCATCAGCATGTACGGGAGCTGTCTACCACAGCTGCAGCTGAGGTTAGGACTGAAAGAGTGTGGCGTGGGGCACCATTAACATCTGTTTCTGTTGTCTTCCCATAGTAGCACACATAGATCTCTGTCCTTCTTTTTAAGGGCTGCATAGCATTGTCTGGATGTACCATAATTAAATTAACTAGAACCCAATGACAGACATTGAACATGTTTTCTCTTTTTTTGCTGTTAAAAATGATGCTTCTCTATCACATTCTGATCAACCAGGCCAGCTGAAAGTCTGAGTTAAAGTACCATGAAGCAGCTGAAAAACGGTGTGTTGATATTTGGCATTCTTCCCAAAGGAAGAATAAGATGTCATCTTTGGCTGGCCCTAGTCTCTGCAAGGCAAATTGAATAGACCAAATTATAAAAATAATTATACAAATTATACAGATCATCCAATATGGTAACATTTGCACCAACAAAATTTCCCGTTTGATCTATCTACTCATTTGTGCTTACTTGGATAACTCTACCCCACCTCCTTTGACTGAAATTGCTAGTTATGCCCTTTTAAAGTGAGAGACATTCCTCCTCCAGTCGTCTTGCTGATGTCCCAGCCCTCCAGTTAGACCCACACTCCTATCCAATCCAGCTTTCCATTTGCAACCTCGTGACATAGCTATGGCCCTACTCAGGCAGTCTGGTTTGGGAAGGCCCTAATGCCTCTCTTGTGACAACAGACTGCAAGGACCTGAGCCCACATCTTGCCCAAGATCCGGATAAATTAAACATATGTAGCAGATCAAAACTGCAATTAAAGTGCCCAGCTCCAAAAGGCAAATGAGGTCAGTTTCGCTGATGCTCAGGGCTCTTTGAACTGTATTTATCAAGGACTAAAATAATTGGAAAATTGTCAGTATGGAGAACTAAAACAAACCTTTTTGAAAGGCCTTTTTTCTCTCTTTGATTATAATACATTTTTATTATAGAAAATGTAAAAATGTATCAAAAATTTCTCATAATTACATAACCCAGAATTTATGTATTTCCTTATATTTGATAGACTTTAATTTTTCTTGACATAGTTTTGAACTTTCTAAGCACTCATTTGCTGACTTGATACTTTTAGGAGACATAGTTGCTCTGGTTTAGCTAGATTCTGCTAAGCCTTAGACAACATAGAGTGGAAAGAGTATTTTCCAGGTGCCACTTCTATGTCTCAATAAAAGGCCATATTGCCAAGCCACCTTTACCTGTGTAATCACCTCAACTTTTACTAAGTGCCAGCCTATGGGCTAAGAGTAGGGAAGTGTGTCATTGATATCTCAGATCAAGGCACAAGTATGATTAATCTAACTATTTGCTTTTCTTTTGTGGTCTCTATTCTTGAGATGCAGCTGGCTGTCATTATTCACAGTGGTTACATTGATAATGTTGCTGTGAACACTTGAGTTAGCAAATACTGAACCATTGCTTCTAGGGGAAATACAGAGTTAGGTTCCTGCAAGTCACTGATCACAACATTTTCGTCAACTGATCAATACATAACCTAGTTTTATATGTTTAAAGACACCTTATTTAATAGATATTATTGATTCATTAACATCGAACTCACAGGTAACAGCGCTATAATTTGTGCCTGAATGACGCTTATCTAACACACATATTTTCTCCATAAGGCACATCACAGCCTTCTTGTGCTTAGGAACGCTAGACAGCACTTGAGCACTATGCTGGGGGGGGGGGGTCATTTAAACAGTGAAGTCACCAAGAAAAAGCACAAAAATGTGAAAACCATGGCACTAAATAGACTGTGAAAAGGGCACTTCTTTACAGTAGGATTGCTGAAACAAGAAGGTAGAGCGTTGCCCTTATATCTCAGCTGGGAATGTGTGCTGTCAGATGACAAATGTTTTGCCACTCTGCATGTGTCCACAAATGGCCCTGAAAGCTCCACCAGGATTGATTGTAGGGTTACAAATAAATTTTAGAAAGTAGGCAAATTTGTAAATTCGGAATCCTCTTATAACAAGGATGGACCGTATTTAGACTGAATGGTAAGACATCACTTTCCCTTTAAATATACTCTGACCCTGACGTTGCTCTCTGGCCCAGCAGAACACTGAGAAAGTGAGCTTAGGTAGGGAAGTTGGGACAAGAGGCAAGGTATAATTTAAAATGAAGGGAGAGACTTTTCAGTCCCACATATACATAACCTCCTGAAGTCTAAAGTCTTTGCAACACGCTGCTCCAGCTCTTATTTGTTCTTGCTGTTTGTTTGATTGATTTTGACAGGGGCTTCCTTGCAAGCCATATGGAAACAGTGTATTGACTTTCCCTGCTATATATTTAGAGGACCATCTTAATTCTTGGTTTGAAAACAGTGAAGCAAAAACACAAATATCAGTAACAAAATAGGCAGAGTTTGTGAGAAAGAATTTCAAGGGGGAACTCGGTTAAACTATATGCACTTGTCGGGGCCAGCCCCCAGGGCCAAGTGATTAAGTTTGCATGCTCTGCTTCTGTGGCCCAGGGTTTCACCAGTTTGGATCCTGGGCACAGACATGGCACCGCTCATCAGGCTATGCTGGGGTGACATCCCACATGCCACAACTAGAAGGACCCACAACTAAAATATACAACTATGTATGGGGGCCTTTGGGGAGAAGGAAAAATGAAAAATAAAAATAAAATTTAAAAAAACCTTTAAAAAACTATATGCAATTGTATTAAATTTGTATTTTCTTAAAAGCAACATAAATTTTGTTAGAGTTGTTAGTAGTCCCAGTGTTAGCCATTCTATTGTTCTCACCTGGGGTCCGCTCAGTTTGTACGATATGGTAACGCCATCCACTATAAGGTACTTGATCACCTTGAGGAAAACAAAATGGCAAGAGAAGATAAAAGCTGCCCAAACTGCCTAAATTCTCGTTCTGGATAAATTCCAGTCTGAATGAATTCCAATCCTGCCAAATCTTTTAACTCTCTCAGCCTAGTTCTCAGGAGTGTCTTACAACCTCTTAATAAAGTATAATCTACATCCCTCCCAAATTACACAGTCATTCATTTACACACTCCTTTAATGTCTATCCTCAGCTTTTGTCTCAAAGTGCCAATATTTTGTTTTCAATGTCTATTAGCTTTTATGCATAAATAGTCCAATATTGGGCAAATTTGTGTTATGCCCTACTCTGACTAAAAAAATGTAATTAAGAAAAGCCCAGTACTTTTTACAATACAAACTTGTGGGTTATCAACCAATATTAATTATTGACTGTATGCCAGGCACTGGGCTAAACCAGGTCACAGTTATCTTTTTCACTTTAAGAGGTAGAATCAATATTCACACCTGGCCCATGTGACCTCACAGCTTCCACAGTTTATAATTCACCAAGATATGTCATCTGTGAAACAAGTGGCATTATTAAATTGGGATTAACAATGTTTGGAATAAGAAATTGGCATAAAAATGGATATAGAACCAATCATCTTGTATTTTTTCTAAAGAGTAGAAGTTATTACAGTTCTGAGATCAGCTGTACGTTCTTGGGTCAGATACTTAATCTCTCTGGTCCTAACTTTATTCATCTATAAAATCAGGGTGTAGGACTATTTTAAGATTTTATCACTCTTTTTAGAGATCTTTATACAGAACTGAGTATATCTTGAAACTAGCAAGTAGAGATACTCCACAGACTATAATGCTCGTTAAGAATATAGGCTTTTTAAAACTCACTGTATGTTCAAAAGACATTATTGCAAAGTTCTTAAATACAGGGATCAAAAATGCTTGCTATATGCCCTACACTGTTTCCTAAGGAATTTACATGCATTTTATCATTTAATCCTCATAAAACAACTCTGCGTTAAGTTCCATTATTTTCTTCCCCTTTTTTTAGTGATGGAAACTGACACCTGAAGAGAGTAAATAGTTTGACCAAGGTCAAACAGCTAGTAAGTGCCAGAACTAGTACTCAACCCTGGCCTGCTGGATTCCAGAGCCCAAATTCTTAACCTGTATGCTAAACTGTATTCCAAAGAATCATTTAGATTAAAGTTTAAAATCTTTTGCATCCAAGGATAATTGTATTTGAATAGAGAGACTCTTGAAGGTGCAAATCATTAATTAGAATGACAGAATGTCAGACTGGTAGAGATTTTTCTTGTTCCTCAAATTACATCAACTTTGATTATTTTCTCCTTTTTTTCTACTCTTCTCTACTTTGCAATTTTTTTGTACTGACTATGTATTATTTAAAAATTCTTTTAATAGAATTGATTTTTTAGAGCAGTTTTAGGTTCACAGCTAAACTGAGCAGAAGATACGGAGATTTCCCATATACCCTCTGCCCCTACTCAAGCACAGCCTCCCCCATTATCAACATCCCCCACCAGAGTGGTACATTTGTTAAAATTGATGAACCTACATTGACAGATTATAGTCGCCAAAGTCCATAGTTTACATTAGGGTTCATTCTTGATATTGTACATTCTGTGGGTTTGGACAAATGTATACTGACGTGTATCCACCATTATAGTATCATACAAAGTAGTTTCATTGCCCTAAAAATCCTGTGCTCTGCATATTCATCCCTCCTTCCTCCCAACTCCTGTCAACCACTAATCCTTTTACTATATCCATAGTTCTGCCTTTTCTAGAATCTCATACAGTTGGAATCACACAGTATGTAGTCTTTTCAGATTGTCTGCTTTCACTTAGTAATATGCATTTAAGTATCCCCTCATGTATGTATTATTTTAAAATGGGAAGATACATGATAAATCTTTTTTTGGGAAAAAAGAAAAAGATACTACCTTAGGTGGCTGTTCTTCTCCCTATATGATGGGCACCACTCTGATTTTGCCAAAAGACTAGAGATTTGTCAAGCTAGAACTGTTTGAACTACCAGGCGAAGCTTCTTCTGAAAGGAGTTTGCAATGTGTTGTCAGAAAAAAGCAAGCCACAGGGAAAATCAAGTCTACTGGTAAATGAGAAGGGATGTGTAATCAAAGCTGACTTGAGAAAACTTATTTTTAGAAGAGTTCATGGCTCTCAAGAAGACTGAGTGAATTTTACTGAGAATAATAACAAAGCCAGCATGACAGGAGCCTGGAGAGAAGGCTTATGGAACTTTTAGACCCTGTAGAAAACCAGATGGTGTATCCTGAGCGGAATACATTATAGCAGTTTTAAACTGTGATACACTGTGACAGTTGCAACATGATATCTTGGGCTCCCTTACAAGGTCACCAGTGGGGAGAAGTTGTTCATGCCTTTGTCACATGCTCCTCTTCAAGAGCAGTTGTGTTAGGCAAGGCAAAAGGAGGAAGAAGTCTACGTTTTCTCTCCCTCCCCCCCCCCCCCCCCCCCCCCCCCCAGTCCCTTCCAGGAAACTGGAAGTGACCTCAGCTCTCCACATAGCTGGAATCCTTTTTTAGTTTCTAGAACTAATTTCCAGTTCAGTGGCCCACATCTCTGACTGCTTGGTCTACAAACTCCCTGGCTGTTCCCTGTTATCTTTTCTCTCCTCAGATCCTTCTTCAGCCTTCAGTCTTGTCTTCCTCCCTTCTCTCCCCATGTGCCACACACAGGGGTTGTGGGGCCAACCTGCTAGCTTGTACCTTTATCTTATCACCACCCCACAGGAGCTGAGAAAAAATTAGAAGTATTAGTCAATATTTAGAGGTGCCCTCTGCTGGTTGTCAGCAACACAAAATTAAAGTTTGGAAATAGAGTTTCTTAGTGTGTTCAATAAAAATTTCTGGTGGAGACACAAGTAATAGGACAAAACATAAAAGAAAATGTTGCTGTGTATTATAAAAGCTTCTAAATTCCACAGAATTGTGTTTGGTTTAACTTTGGCTTGCACTAGAGCAGTGGTTCTCAACTAGGGGTGATTTGGCCCCTAAGGGGACCTTTGGTAATATCTCTAGACGTTTTTGGTTACCACAACTTGGGCTGGGGGTGTGCTACTGGCTTAGAGTGGGTAGATGGAAGGGATGCTGTTCCACATTCTACAGTGCACCAGAGAGCCTTCACTGCCCCACCCCCAACAATGAATTATCTGGCTTCAGTAGAGTGAAGCTAACTTAAATAGGCCTAAGAAAGCTGAAATTAGACTAATAGAATTTTGGGGTTTGAAGCAATTTAGAGATTAGCCAAGTGGTTCTCAACCTTGGTTGGCCATGGGATCACCTGGAAAGCTTTGAAATACTGACACTTGGGTCCTTTCTCTGGAGATTCTGATTTAATTTCTGGTTTGGATGTGATCTAGGCATCAGGAGTTTAAAATCTTCTCCAGGTGTTTTTAATATTCAGCCAAAGTTGAGAGCCATTGATGTAGTCAAAACTTTCAATTTTTTGGGTGAGGAATCAGGCCCTGGAGGATAAGATCTCTATAATACAAAGAGGCAGAGCTGGGACTAATATACCATTTTCTGAAGAAAAGAAGATAACACGGCACTAGCTTGACTGTACACCATACTTCTAAAAGCAAAAACTGTGAAAATACCTTATCACTTTTTAAAAACCTTAAATTGATTATATGTTGTATCCTTTCTTTTATTTATTCTTTCTTTAAGTAACAGTTTCAATATTTTTTCCTAAAAAATAACACATTTATTTTTTTAAATTCAACCCAAGGGAAATGCAAATTAAAACCATTAGATACCATTGCACACTTTTTAGTATAGCTAAAAAAATTTTTAAAAACCCCACACTAATAACTAACAATACCAAGTGATGATGAGAAAGCAGAGCAAATGGAAATCTCATAGATTGCTAGTGGGCATGCAACGTGGTACAGCCACTTTGGAAAACAGTTTGGCAGTTTCTCATAAAAGTAAAGCTGTACTTACTGTGTGAACCAGCAATCTGACTCTTAGGTATTTATTCAAGGGAAATGAAAACTTATATTCACACAACCTGTACACAAATATTTACAGTGTCTTAATTTGTAATCACAAAAACAAGAACAACCCAAATGTCCTTAAACTGGTGAATGGATTAACAAACTGGAATATCCATACAATGGGATGCTGCTAAGCACCAACTGTGAACAAACTATTAATACACACAACAACATGGGGGAATCTCAAACAGGTTATACTAAGCAAAAGAAGTCAGCCTCAAAAGACTACGTATTGTATTATTCCACTTATATGAAATTCTGGAAAAGGCAAAATTATAGGAAAAGTAAACAGGTTAATGGTTTGAGGGACTGGGAGTGGGAAGAGGGGTTGAGTACAAAGGAATAGCATGAGGGAAGTTTGTAGGGTGACGAAACTGTTCTAAGTCTTGATTTTGGTGGTAGTTACATGACTATACGTTTGTCTAAAGCCAAAGAACTGTATACCAAAAACAATGAATTTTATTGTCTGCAAATTTAAAGCGACTAAAACAATGTGTAAAAACTTGAGAAATATACAAAAATAAAAAGCCAAAAAGCAACAAATCACCCAAAGTCCCATATCCAAAATTGAGTGTGACGTTTGGTTAACATGTTTCCAGGTATCTCTCTGTATACAGATGAAAAAAAATAGTATAAATAAATAAATATTATATTATAGGGTTTATGCATAGAATTATGTTGCAAATAATATTATATTTAATTTTACTTGACTTCATATATAAAGTCACACTATAAATAATACTTTAAATTTAATTTTACTTGAATTTAACAAAGGAAATAGAAACTGAAGGGGTTGATGAACTTCAGATAATGTTTTTTCATCACGAGTGATATTTTCTAGCATATCCCTCTAGGGTTAAGAAAAGAAATTATAAGCAGCATTAAGAGTTGGTAACTTTTAAAAGAAAATATGCACAACTTTAGACAGTACAGGTTGACTGCTTGTTAGGAAAAAAGAGGTAATATGAACTCTTACATTTGCTGTTACCTCCCTTTGCATTTGCCTTCTGATTTTTGTTGCTCATATATTTTAACTTTGTCAGGAATTATAACATTTGCCTTTTGGATTACAATTATAATTCTCCCAGTTGTTTAGTTTTAACTTAATATTTAAAAGGCTTCTGTGATCACCATCAGCCCTTTTACCATGACTTTCCATTCCTGAGTTTAGTTTGATTCAACTTTGGTTGGCTGGATAACGTAGTTAACTAGTTTTTCTAAGATGAGTTTTATGGATTCTATGTGACCTGAGTTCTCTAAAATTTTAAGAAATAATATCTGCCTGTTTAAACAACAACTTTGTAGTATTTCGGGGTTACTCTTTTCCTCAGAACTTTGTAAGTATTGTTCTCTTATTTCCTGGTGTTAAATGTTGCTGAAGAATTTTTTGAGACTAACTTTATTCCCTCTTGTAGGGTGTCTTGCTTTTTCTGTCTATATGCCTGAAATATTCTTTATTTATACTTGAAGCTCACTAACCTAATCAGAATATGAATCAAATATTGAGGTTTTTATGCTAAATTTTCACTAGGGCTGGCCTGGTGGCATAGCAGTTAAGTTTGCATGCTCCACTTTGGCGGCCTCGGGTTCACCGGTTTGGATCCCGGTTTGATACGCACCACTTGTCAAGCCATTCTGTAGCAGGCGTCCCACATATAAAATAGAGGAAGATGGGCACAGATGTTAGCTCAAGGCCAGTCTTCCTCTGCAAAAAGAGGAGGATTGGCAGGAGATGTTAGCTCAGGGCTAATCTTCCTCAACAAATAAAAAGAAAATTCTTTCCTCATGCGCCCTACAAAAACAGGTGGTGGGCCAAATTTGACCCACAGGCTATAGTTTGCTGATGCTGGTATATACCATCGGCATTCCAGGCACTTGCTAGAGAGCGTATTCTGGAACTTTACAACTCCTATTAAAATCCCCTTTGAGCGCCTGGCCCAGTGGCCAAGTGGTTGAAGTTCCACGTGCTCCGCTTCAGTGGCCTGGGTTCATGGGTTTGGATACTGGGCGTGGACCTACTCCACTCACCAGCCACACTTTGGAGGCATCCCATATACAAAAAAATAGAGGAGGATTGGCACAGATGTCAGCTCAAAGCTAATGTTCCTCAAGTAAAAAAAAAGAAAGAAAGAAAATTCCCTTTGGGAGAAATGAATTCAGGAAATATAACCCAAAGGACATACTATCTATACACTCTTCTCTTAATTTTAGATTCTGCCTTGGAGTTGAGTTCAACTACTGGAAGACTATTAACTTGGACCAACTCAGCTCAACTCTAAACAGTTGCCTCCTCTGAACTAAATTTGAATATTATGCTTTCTGCTTTTATCAATGGTCATTACAATATAAAACAATTTTATTTCAGCTTTCGTGCTTGCAAAACAGCTGTTGTTGAAAACATTCTCCAACAAATCACACAGTGTTCCTGTACAGGGTCCCCTGTGAGGACTTTCTTTCAGAATTCCTCTGAAATAGAAGAAAACCTCTATTTTCTTTCACATGTTTTCACAGTTCTCTCTCTTGGCTAACTACACACAATGCTTACCAAACTTCCCTCTTTACACTGGCTTCTGGAAAGTTTAGAGTTGATTTTATTCTCAATCACATCAACAATATTCGTTCAGGGCCACTGAATAGTACAACTCCAGGGACCCCAAATTAGGAGGCTATTGCAGACATAAATGAGAAGTTAATCTCTAGAAAAATGAAGGCCTTCTTTCTAAATATGAGTCCAGACCTACTTTCAAGACCCTCCCCCCTCCACCCCTTACCCAGGTGTCTTAAAAAGCCACTGTTCCTTGCAAGAGAGCTATCTTTTATGCCTCCTTGAAATAGATTATTATGTTCTCTTAGAGGAAGACAGTGAAGGACACTTCCTCTAGGAAAGCGATTACCTGAAGGGTCTCTCTGGAAGCTCAACTTTCTATGTTGGGTAAACCGCCCAGAGAAGTGCAAGGAAAAAACTAGAAGAAATACTGGTCAGAACCTGGCAGGTCATTTCCTTATGCCAAACCTGAAACAGGGCGTACCTGTGACTGGCTCTAGACTCTGAAAGGCCATACTCACACAGGGCCAACCTGACTATCCCACAGACATGTGACTAAGCCTGTGCAAGATCTGATAATTCACACACAAGTGCCTTGTAAATTTCCTAGGAAGTGGTAGTCATTGACTTATCCAAGATTTCAGCAATTTGAATCTTCTACTGGCCAAGGAATAATTTTAAATGGTATTTGGACTAATATCTCTGTAGTTCAGAAGGTGGTCGGTTGTGTGTATATATAGAATGAAAAAAGCATACCTCTCTATTTTCATCTACTTTAAATTTACCATTTGTCTTTATGTCTGGGTAAAGGGCTACATCTTTGTTTTTCCTCTTCCTCTCAAAAACACCCCATCATCTCTCCTGAGACCTTTCACAGTGGGCCTCTGGTTGGTCACTCTGAATTAGGTACCGGGCCTTCCATACTTCCAACTACCTAGGTCAGCTGTTAGCAGTTCTTAAGTAAAAATATGATTGGTCATCCCACCTCTGGGACTTGTCTAACGCCTCTGAGAGTTGAACATTTTTCCTGATGCTCTAGCTAGTTTTATCCCAAGAATCAAATGTATTGGGACTAATTTAAATCAAGGATTATGAAGGCCTTTCTCTGTACTTGGAGTCAGGATCAATGTTCATTCTCTCTCTTGTAAAATTTCTTCTCCTTTGAGTCCAGCAGTTTTTCTAGAACTCTTGGCATTAGTTTGTTTCATCCAGCCAAGTCTTGGCTCATTAATCTACTTTGGCTTGTCTCTTGGTCATCTGGTGCCCTACATGCTGCTATACTGAGAGGGGCCTGAACCTTCTACTTGGGAAGAAGTGTACCCCATACCCACCCTTAGAAACTCAAGTGGGAACTAGAGAAAAAGAGGCCTTTGGGCTGCAACTCTAGGACTTCTGGAGAATCCCTCTTTTTCAATTCTTCCTCTTGGGTACCATCTCTCCTTTCTATGAGTTGTGGGTCCAGGGCCAAGAAGATGATTTTGCCAAATTTTCCTCTAAGCCATTGACTTGCTTCTAGCCTAGGAAAATGGAATCCTTCCAGCACACATGTCATGTTGTCCAGGTATCTGGGTATAAGGGCGTAGAGTCAATACCTTGTTAGTAAGAAAGTACAATTGTATGTTTAGAGTCATCTTCATCTTTCCCTCCAGCATCTGTGGTCAGCAGAGTTGTCAGCAATCCTGGGATCATCAATCATCAATCTTCCCTCTACGCTCTTTTTTCCCCTTTTCCCTCTCCTTTGCTCTCCTTCTCCCTTTTTCTCCTCCCTCTTTCTCTCCTCTGTCCCTTAGAAACACAACTAACTCCATGCATCGTATTCCCTCCCAGTTGTGTTCCTCCCATGTGGCCTGTCACAGTGAATCACACCACCCTTCTGCCAAGACCAGACTCTGCATATTATCCATGCATCTTCCCCTCATTCATCTTACTCTTTAGTCATCAAATCCCATCAACTTTACCTCATCTTTAACTCTCTCCATTCCACTTCTCTCATCTCTACCCCCCCCCCCCCCACCTCATTATCTCTCACTCCCACAGCAGCTTCCAGTCCTGCCCTGCCCTCATCCATCTTTCAGGTCTCCCTTACTCAGGGAATTCATCCCATTCCTGCAAGACAGAGGACTCTTGTCTGTGCTTCCACAACCTCCTAAACTTTACTGATTTTAAAGGTAGAATTGCCTCCCCCACTAAACAATAAGCTCTTTATTCTCCTTCACTTTTGTATCCCCAGTGATCAGCCCACACCTGTCACATGGTAGATGCTGAATACCTGTTTGATGAGTGAATGAATGAGATATAGAAAAGAAATTTGGGAAGTCGAGCTTTTAACTGAGGAGAGATATTGAGGCTGTTAGGATAGTTTGTAATTTTTTCTTTGCATAGATTTTGAGACATTATTAACATTTCTACTTGTATTTTTTTTCAAGTTTATTGTGCTGATATATAGAATTGATAATTTTTTATAATTACAAAGTGTTTTTTTCGTTGTTTTTCATTCTGTAATCCGCATTGTATTAAAAGAGACACTTGAGAAGAAAGCATGTGTTTTGAATTCCCTTGATTCCCATGTGACTTTTTTGGTATCCCCGCAGTGCCAGGACCAAGGCAGGCTTGATCAGATCTGGGCAGTGGAGGAGAGTTGGCTCTTGGAGGAATTAGCCAGCTTGCTGGATTCACTAGGTGAGAATGGTTCTTAGTAAGGATGCCAGTAAATGTTGGAAAAAGATCAGTGCTCAGGGAGCTAAAGTGGGGAGAGCAAGCCAGGAACTGGGAAGGAGATGGACCACCTCACACACACAAGTCTTGTCAGAGATACAGATTCAAACCAGAGCAGCAGGAGTTGTATGACAGAGTCAGCCAGATGATCTCACATCTGAACCAGGACTGGTTCATGCATTTTAATACTGGTTTATGCAAATGATAAGGAGGCTTTTAAAAGCCTTGGGGAAGCCTGCCTGACCCTGTCCAGTCTTTAAAGAGCCCCTACTGAAGATGGCCATGGATTTCCAATAGGTCTGTACAATTTGTTCTATTTTATTAGATGCATTTATATTGATTTCTCATGATATACTGTTAGTGAACCAGGTTCGTTTTTGCCCGCCGCCCAGAAAACCAAACACCAAGATGGCAAGATTGCAGCAGAGAGAGGGATTACTCACAAGGCAGCCATGTGAGGAAGCGAGAGCATGTGTCTCAAATTTGCTTCCCCAAAAATAGGGACTCAAGGATATTTATGGGATATGGGGCAAGGTGGTCTGAAATGTGAGGAGAGGTGAGGTAATTGATGATCTGTGCAAGCGTAGTTGGACTTCATGCCTCTTCATAGGACCCATGTTCACAAAATGGCAGCGTTAGTATGATCTAAGGGTGGAGTTTTTAGCCTCTTGGCGTCCACAGGTCACCTATCGGACATCTGCATGGGCCTGGTTGATGAGCTGGTGGTCTTAACCAGCCTGAAGTGGACAAGGAGTTCTAATTCTTGAAAAACAGCTCACACACCTATTGCCATGGTGACCCAGGCTCCAGGAAGATGTTATCTATAGGAGTCTAGAGGGAGTCAGATGATAGCATATTGCCTAAGCAGCACAATTAACAATGGGTGGGTTAAACAGCTAAAAGCTATAATCAGTAATTGCGAAAAGCAAAAACCTTTACTACGTAGATACTTAATCATTAATGGCTGTTTGCTGATTTCAGTCCCCCCCATTCTTTAGTCATTCCTCATTCTTGAGGGATTTGGGTTGACGACTGATCTAGCTACTTCCTGCTGAATTGGGGCATAGATCTGGGTTAAAGGAATGAAACTGTTTAGTACTCATTTGGAAATATTCTCTTGTTCCCAGCTTCATGTCGACATTTTTGTATTACTAGAATTTTGTATCTTGCGCGACATCTAAAACATCTAAAAAAGCACATTTTTATAATCAAATGTCTAACCAGAGAGATAAGCATAGACAATCCAAATTTTGACAGACCCTGAAAAATAGACCTAATCCCAGTGGGGCCTCCATCTGATCTCCAGGTTGGAGCAGACATCTGGTCTCAGTTCTTGATAGTCTTTTGTTTTACTGGATGTGCATCAGAGACCAGAGCAACGGCCTATACCCTGATCTTTCAGTTGTCATTGATGATGGCTGTCAGCACAGACTCTCTACCTAGGGGTCATCACATTCCTGAAGAACTGAAAAGAACAAAGTTATCAACTGATAGCAGCTGAAAGGGTCCATAAAATCTACAAAACATGTCTAGGTTAGTTAATCAGAGGTCATTCAAAGTTACAATATGGTTTCTTTTTTACAATATGGCTTCCCTTATGTCAACCTTGTGTTGACCAGTATCAATCCACTCTTTTGTTGTTCATCTTCAATCCTGAGGGATTATCCTGTTGATGGGGGCACAGGTTGTTCCATCTCATTGAACCAGTCTTTTAGTAAGATGGTGATGCAGGCAGCCTCCTAAAGTTCAGCCTATATTGTGTAAGCAAGTAACCAGGTATTTAATAAGAAGTATTTCTAGAGAGACAAAAGGAAAAACAAAGTTAATGGTGGGAGCCTGAGGTTACATGTGAATTTCTTCAAGAGTGGAAACTGCCTCACCTGGTTGGGGTCCAGCAGCCTATGGTGCAGGCACAGTATGGTTGTTTGGCCTTTTGTTCACAAAGAGACTCACTTGAATTACCTCAAGTAAGGAGGAGGGTATTTTAAAGGTACAAGGGAGGTTGCATTTTACACCATGCAAGAGAAAGCAAAATAACTAAGCTTTGGGGAGATAGGAGCCAGAGGTTGGTTCTGCATCCTGAGAGGCTCTGGAGACATCTCTCTTGAGTGAATGGAGCTTTCCTTTGGTGTTTCATCGTTAATAGATCCTAGCTACTCTTTGCAGGTCTGCTTCTTTGTGTTATGCAATTAATTCTTTCTCTTTTTGATGACGATACTTCCTCTACCCCAACTTCTGCTTTTACAAATTCGGTTTCCACAAGGCTCATCAAGGCTTCCTTTCAGCTCCTACAGCTGCCACTGCTAACTGCCTCCTCCTCTAGAGATACCAGAAATCTGACTGGTTTAGCTCAACACTGTATATCAGATAACGTCGGTCACTGTCAAGTAGTAGTCCTTCTCCTGATCCAGTCAGCTGTGGTCTACATAGTCTCCTTGGGCAGAGGCAGTGTATAAGGCAGTTGCACCTGGAAGGGCTGTAGGAAAGGGCGGACAAAATAGCTGTGTCGAGAATAGAGTGTGACCCAGAGTTGGCCCCTCTCTACTCATCACTTGTCTACTCAATTTATAATGAACATATATTTTCACGGGAAAGTACTGTTTAATCACGAAGACTGACTTTCCCACCCAGTTGTAAAGGCAAGTGTGTTCTTAAATATATATTTAAGAAACAATGAATGAAAGGGTCCAAATCTTCCCAAGATGGGTAGGGGTACCAAATAAAACACAGGATGCCCAGTTAAATTTGAATTTCAGATAAACAATGAATACGTTTAAGATAAGCAACATCAATGTTTGTGACATACTTACACTAAAAAATTATTCATCCTTTTTATTGTTGTTTTCTAAATTGGGCAACCCTAATGACAAGCGATTCTTCAAAGAGAAAGCTGTTCCTCAGGTATGTTATTGAAAGGTCTGAAAAGTAAGGAATGGTCTGTGTCTGAGTCATTCCAGCTATCTTCTGCAGGTGGAGGAATTTATTTGCATTATAGTATGTATTTTGCAGTGTCTGTGCAATTCATTTGGTGCTTAACCTTATACTCCAAATAATCATAACCTCTGCTGCTGCTGCTGAGGTTGCTGAAGTGCTTCACTGGCTGCTTTATCACATGGTGCCCTCCAGTTGGGTCATCTAATGAAAGTTTAACAAAGGAACTATTTACGATGCTGTGGGAAGTGTGTAGGAAACCATGAGGGAGAGACCAGTAACCCAGGGCAGGCACAGTTACCTCATCTAGGCCTGAAGGCTGTGTAGACAGGGCCACTTCACAGACCTTGTGGCCACATGTCAAGGTGTCAAGGGACTTTGACAGCCCTATAGTGATCCTCCAAGTAGAGAGCTGGAGAATATATACCTTACCTTCACTCTCCTTCCTCCTTCTGTTCTCCTGCCCTGGCTCTCAGGTGGCCACACTCCAGCAGAAGGCACACAGGCCAGCCTCCCAGTGCACAGGGAGGGTGGAGAAGAGCAGAGAGTACATGGAAGGGCACATGGAAGGATCGACTTCAAATACTCCCTGTGTGCCAGGCCCTGTTAATCATTTTACATGTTCACCTCACTTGATCCTCACGGCAGTTTTATAAGGAAATTACTATTAATGTCCCCCTGATTTGGTAAAGGATTAGCGATATTGAATAACTTGCTCAGGGTCACATAGCTAGTAAACGATGCCAGAATCCAAAACTGTCTATTCCCTTCCATATTAGTGTACAAGACTTCCTGGTGAACTCTTTCCATTGTTATTCTTTTTTTTTCTAACTTTCATGGTATTTAAAAAATTTTGTTGTTCACATGTCGTGCTGCCAACTATTGAAAAATCCCCCCAGACTTAGTTTAGTAGCTTGTATACAAAATATGCTCACTCAATGGTTGTTAATTTTCTGTTCGATTTCTGGTTTGGGGTGGCAAAAGTAGCAGGGAGTTCATGTTTAAGAGTTGGGTCAGTCAGTTGTTTCCTTGCAGGAAAGCTGATAGAAGTTGGCACCTGACTCAGAATCCATGGTTCACCTCATACAAGGAAAGCCTATCAAGTCAAGGGTCTCAGACATCCCAAAGAGTAATTTTACAGAATCTAGACTTAAAAGGGACCTCAGAGGTCACCTACAGCCTCTACCTAATGTGTGACCCCTCTTCGCAATTCATTCTGTCTCCTTATCCCTAGGGTTGACCTCTAAGTAAACACACCAAGAGAAGGTCTGACCAAGAGATTTCGGGAAGGATCCATAACTCCCTTGAGTGATTCTTTTTACTAAGAATTCCATTTCACCACTGAACTTTAACGAGCCTTGGTTTGCCCACGGATAACATGGAGGTGGGTAACGTAAAGATACATTAATCTCCATAATCTCCTTGAAACTTGGTAGCGCTTCCTGAAGAAGGGGCCAAGTTGTGCTGTCAAAATAAGTAGGAGTAAACTTAGAAGCTCTAAGTAAAATTAGTTAAATTTCTGATATATAAAAGTCAGGAGAAGGGAATGTGGGTTGGAAGCTTTAATTGTGAGACAAAGCATGAAAGATGATTCAGTTAGTGTGTAATGTAATTTGGAAAGCAGAAATAATGAAATGGAAACAATTTTTATTTCTGGGAAATGAAACAGAAAGAGAGAAAAGCCAAATAACTTAAAAAAAAAGTCAAGCCCATCACCCACAAAAGCTGAAGTGTCTTCTTTTATTTGGGTTTTTGAATCATTATTGCTCCAAAAAAAA